>NC_084614.1:39029502-39329502 GCF_033978795.1 Nerophis ophidion | reverse complement strand
AAGCTTGTTTACTTACCCGACGATGGATGAGTTGAATGAGAGAAGAATTCTGTTCAGCGCTACTTGGGAGACGAAATCTTCAGCCTCGGGTCGTTGGTTTTTACGTGCCAGTCTCCGTGCTCCAAAAATCCCCGGTACCTATCCGGCTCAGTGGACCGAGCCCGATGTCTTTTCCCTGGAGTCTTTCAACGATGAATGCGGGGTGTTTACACCGTTGGTGGTCGTACCCATCGTGGCATGGCGAGAGCGAATGGCGCCGATGAAGGAGAAAATAAACGACTTGTTCCGAAGCAGTCGACAATGGAAAAGCATGCTGACGACGAGAAGAAAGTTGTCCTTTGAGACCACACCCCCGACGGAGGACGAAAGGACCTCCCCCGCTTCAGTTTCAACCAATAACCTTCAAGGAAACACCCCCTCCTCCGACTCGTCCAATACCCTTTGAAAATCATAGCGTTAGTTTGATTGGTCGAGACTTTTTTTTTCGACCCTCCCTATAAAAACAACCCCACCCTGCAATTTTTTTTTTTTTCGACCAGACCATATTGGCTCCCTTTTTTGAACGCACGGATCTCAAACAAGAAAATGGCAAACAAGACCATCAGACGCGTAAAGACCCGTCTTATACCACAGGACGATTTCAAACCATCCGTAAACACGACTGATGAAGCAACCATGGCCGAGATCTTTAACCCTCCTGAAACGACGGCTGGATCGGAGGTGGTGAGCGACGATGAGACGTGTCGCTTCGGCAGATGTTTCTGCAGATGGGGGATGAAAACCGACAACGCTACGCAGTCTTTGCCAGATGACGATAGGAAGGAGGAGGAAAAGGAGAATGACCTGATCATCATAACACCTCCGCCGTCCCCGCCACCACCCCCGTCACCATCCCCGTCACTCTTGGACCCCCCGTTGCACATCGATGATGAAACCGATGGGGGGAAGTGGTTGCTTTTCACCAGCACGGTGAAAACGGCCGTGTTTCATCTCCTCAACGAGGCCATCCGCCAGTTCAGGCAGAGCGAATGTTACGGTTGTCGGGTGAACCATCCAAGCCAGAGAAACCACCCGTGCCTGGAACCCTATGAAGAGGACTTTCTCCTGTACAACTACGACGGACTCATCAAGACTCTGCGTACGTCTAAATTCATTCAAGCCATTCAACGCTTGCTGATGCTTCGTCGCATCGAGGCTGAGGATTCAAGGGTCGAATCCTACGCCGACTCTCTGCTGTCTCAACTGAAATCTGAGAGAAATGTCTGGTGGGCCATAGATGACGTGTACAACGAGTTGGTACGGGGTGATGAAACGATTTTGAGACATCTGGATATGGTGACAGAGTGTTGGAATAATTACAAAAAAGATGGGTAATTATTGGAGAAAACTTGTAAACTCTATCGAGAACCACGCTGTTATTTACCCGTTGATTGACGCGATGGAAGCGTATGTTCTAAAACGAGACAAACCTCAAAAACTACAAATTATTCTTGATTATGCCCGCTCTAAGCCTACCTGGGAAGCTACCTGGAAATCCGTTGTCTCTCATGCTTTTGACTTTGACATTTTTGAAACAATTTTGAAGGAATGGTCTAAAGAAAAGTCTTTTCAACCTTCTCCTTATCACGTGTTCATTTTATATGCTCTGTTTGTTGATATGTCGATGTATCGTCTACGATGCGACATCCCCGTCAACGTTTTGTTTGAACTACAAAAACTGCACGAAGCGATTAAATTCACCTACGGTATACCTGTTTTACATCAAACCTTGATTGTAGTTTATAGTTTATAGAACAATTGTTTTAAATTCGCTGTGTGGTTTCCATGAATGAATAAAAACAAACTGTTTTAGATTCATTGTGTTGTTTCCATGAATGAATAAAAGAAATGTGTACCAAGCAACCCGAGTTCATTTCTCTTTGTCTTTCCACAATGGAGAAAGCTATGGAAAAAGCATACTATACACCCGCACACCCGGGTAGTTTTGGAGGGGTAGATCGACTCCGTAGAGCCGTGCAGGATGAAACGGGGCAACGTGTCACAAAATAAAAAGTTCAAGAATATTTAACGGGACAGGACGCCTATACACTCCATAAACCGGTTCGCATTCATTTTCCAAGAAACAGAGTCTTTGTCCCGCGACCTTTAACCCAGTTTCAAGCCGACCTCTGTGACATGCAAGCCTTGGCTGAATATAACGACGGTTATAATTATTTATTAACGGTCATAGATGTATTTTCCAAGAAGGCCTATGTGAGGGTTTTGAGGAGAAAGACGTCCGTGGAGGTGGTTAAATCGTTTCAATCGGTGTTGGGGGAAAGCCAGATTCCTCGCAAACTCCAATCCGACGCGGGAAAATAATTTTTTAACAAGAGTTTTCAAGCTCTGATGAAGAAACACAATATTGTACATTTTTCTACGGCCAGCGATCTCAAAGCTTCGGTGGTTGAAAGATTTAATCGTACTCTGAAAGGGAGAATGTGGAGATATTTTACAGCCAACAACACCAGGCGCAACCTAGACGTCTTACAAGACTTGGTAAAAAGCTACAATCACGGATATCACAGCAGTATTAAAATGAAACCGGTGGATGTGACTTTGGAAAATACCCCTCAAGTGTTTGAGAATCTCTACGGCTCAATCACAGCATTCAAACGCAAATACAAATTTGCCACGGGAGATATGGTGAGAATATCCAAAGTGAGAGGAGTGTTTGATAAAAAATATGAACAGAGTTTTACAGACGAGGTGTTTACAATAACACGACGTCTCCCTCGATCTCCCCCGGCATACAGACTGAAAGATTTTGACGGTGAAATAATAGAGGGTTCTTTTTACCAAGCCGAGTTGCAGAAAGTAAAAGAGAGCGAGGACAAGCGCTATCATGTGGAGGAAATTCTAAAACGACGTACGGTCGGTGGCAAAAAACAAGTTCTAGTGCACTGGAAAAACTGGGTCGAAAAATTCAACAGTTGGGTGGACACTGACCTCCTTACAAATGTATAAAACAATCTGATGCCTTTGATGAGCCTCACAGTCTAAAGATCATCGAGCATTATGGATCATTCCTGCAACGAGGGTTTTTACCTCACCTTACCCTCCAACGCCAGCCCCGACGTATTTAAAGAAAACAAAAGTTCCCATTACCAGATAGATTTAAGTCAACATATAGAATTAGCAGGCTCATGGGAGGTGGCCTTAACAGAGATTTCATACCCTCGCTCATGGTATAATGTTTGTAACGGAGCATTTTATGAATGGCTAAAGAGACCTCCACCTGTGGGATCTGAAAGCAATCCTGGAATGGGGATAGTTTACCGTCAAGAATTGAGAGGAGGATGTTATGAGAACGTTACACGATTCATAAAAAAACTGAATAAATCTTTACAAAAAATTGACAACGGTGTGAGGATAGCCTTTGACGATGTTAAAAAGCGAATCTCCTATCGATCAGGGGGTCAAACTCATTTTCGTTTTTCCCCTTCCCTGGCTTACATCATGGGAGTGCAACCTGGAGAGTGGATTAAGTTTAACCGTGGGTCGGCCCCCTATCCCGCGGATATAAACGCCGGTTTCTACCATCTCTACTGTTACAGTGACGTGGTGCGACCTCAGATAGTAGGCGACGCTTATGCTCCTCTTTTGAGAATCGTGAGTGTAGAGGAAGCTTACGGTGAGATTGTCACCAAGTGTTTTAACCCCGCCTACTATTTACCCGTCTCAAAAAATCACATTGAAAACATCAGGGTGGAGATTAAATCTGATCAGAACAAACACGTCGACTTCACCTTTGGAAAGACCATCGTGAAGCTCCACTTTAGACCCGTTAGAAAGTAAAACCAACAACAATGAGAATGAGTCAACCCATGCACGACCCTCTACGTTTAGTGGGTTATTACGAAAGCCAAGTGGGGGGTTCCCTCCCCGGTTTCACAGGTTCACCTGTGATGTACGGGCGTGGGATAGGCTCCGTGTTTTCCAGGTTGTTTCGTTTTGTATCACCTCTTGTGAAAAGAGGTTTTGCCCTGGTCAAACCTCATCTTAAAACAGCGGTAAAAAATATCGCTTCCGACGTATTCAGTCATGTCGTTGGAAAAATGGGTAGTGGGGTACAAGACGGATCAGGAAGAATAATGGTCCTGGCTAGACAACCCCGAAAGAGACCCCCGGGACGGCGTCTCTCAACGAGTGGTAAAAAACGCCGTCGTCTGGGGAGAAGAAAATCAGTCGGTAAAAGGTTTTCAAAGAGAAGGACCGTCGTTCCCTCGCACGATATATTTAAAAAAAAAAAAAGAAAGAAAAAAGATGGCTCTTTTACATCAAAATTCGGCCGAATGCACGATGGCCGAGCTGGATTTATTTTCAGCTCCTATGACTCAGATGTCTATCGATGATAAATCCTACACAGAAGTCCTGCCGCTATCCGCCATCACCGACGGGGGTCCTATTAAATTTTTCATCCCGGGAGAAGGTGAAAAGTACTTGGATCTGAACGACACATTACTTTACCTGCGGGTTAAAATTACCCGCGCCGATGGATCAAATATCCCAAACGACGCCAATGTGGGTCTCATCAATTATCCTCTAAACACCATCTTCAGCCAATGCGACATTATGCTCGGGGAAAGACTGATTTCTCAATCCACCGCCACACACCCATACAGCGCGATAATTGAAACGCTACTAAACTATTCTGAAGCCACACTCACAAGTCAATTCTCAGCCGGGTTATTTCACAAAGACACCGGCAGCTCAATAGACTCTATAGAAACAGCGAACGGACCAAACAAAGGACTCAACATCAGAGCCGGTTACACGGCTGAATCTAAAGAGGTTCAGCTATTAGGACCCTCCACGCAGACATTCTTTTCAGCGAGAGACTCCTTCTCAACTCGGTGGATTTGAGGATCAAACTCACGCGCGCCAGCAACGCCTTTTGTCTCACAGGGGCTGCCGACGGTACTTTCCGTCTGAAAGTGCTGGGTGCCTCTCTCTTCACAAAAAAGGTCACAGTTTCGCCGGCCGTGCGATTGGGGCACGCCTCGGCCTTACTCAAAGGAAACGCACTCTACCCTTTGTCACGGGTCAGCGTGAAAACCTACTCTATCCCTGAAAATTCCAGAGTATGCACCCAAGAAAATTTGTTTTTGGGCACGATGCCTAAATACATTGTTTTGGGCATGGTAAATCACGAAGCTTTTACAGGAATAAGAGATCTCTCACCCTTTAATTTCCAGCATTTTAACGCAGAATACATCACTCTCTGTCACGCGGGAAAACAAATTCCCTCCAAAGCTTTCCAACCACAATTTAACCAGGGGGCTTCGGTCAGAGAATTTTACAACATGTTTACCGCTACAGGGAGGCATATGAAAGATTTACCTCTGTGCATCAACAGACAAGATTTTGAACGGGGTTATTCGCTGTTTGTGTTCAATCTCAATCCGGGAGAGGACAGCGACGCATTGTCTCGGGTTTTTAACGGCACTTTGAGGTTGGAAATGAGATTCAGAGTACCCTTACCCAACACGGTCACTCTTGTGTTTTCGCATGTTACGATTCTATTTTGGAAATTGATTCCAAACGACAAGTGCTGGTGGATTATTATTGACGACGGAGATGAATAACCATCAACTGGAGAAGCTTCTGCGACGAGTGTTGGGGAATGTTTTCTGTGGTGTATGGGCCTCCGACCAACTCCCTTCACTGACTCGCTCCTTTACCCCAGCCTCCTACTTTATCGTCAACACCCACGAAGGACATCGACCGGGGGAGCACTGGTTATCGATGACTCTGGAGGAAGATGGGACCGCCACTTTTTTTGATTCTTATGGATTTTCTCCCGATTTTGATTACTACTCTCGGAGCATCTTGAACTTTTTGGAAAATCGTTCTGACCGTATATTGTACCACAATCTACAGCTTCAACACCCTTTGTCCACAGTGTGCGGTCAACACTGCGTTTATTATCCGCACCATCGATTTTGCGGACTGTCTTTTGAACAAGTTTTGTCTTTATACACAGATGATGTAGTAAAAAATGATCTTGAAGCATATACCCTGGTTAAAAAAATTCAACGTTGTACTAGCACGAATAAGAATAATAGTAGTCGTTGTGGCGTACAAGACGTCTGTTGTTTAGAAACTTTTTTGAACCGTTGAAATGAAAATGCTGTACACACTGCGTTTGATGAATAAAAAAAACATTTTATTGAAACAAGAGTTTTGTCACATCATTCAAGGTTTAACCAATGTGGGGACAATGTCACTTTTCTACCTCTTCTTTTCCTCTCGGGGGATAGAAATGTTTCTTTTTCCACCCATTCTGATTCAAACTCTCCATCCGCTTTCAGACGTCTGTATTGATCTCGTGCTCTGGGGTTATGAATGGTCGATGTGGGGACGTTTAGCTCCATCAACGCTGTTAAAAATTTTCTCCAACCCTCAGGCGTGCGGGTCTGTGGATTTTTGGACCGTTGCATCAGGTGTTTCAGTAAATCGATCATATGAGATCCCTGCACCGGTGTACCGTTTTGAACAAACTCTCCTTTAGAGGTCCACCCCTTATCATTCTCGGATAATTTTTTCATAATGTACTCGGCGTTGTTACGGTCGCGTCGGGGGAGGATTTTCAGAACTTCGATCATCGTGACATCCTTTGACCCCCCGCCAGTATTCCGAGGTTTATCCTCCGGTTTATCCATCGGTTTATCCTCTGGTTTATCCTCCGGTTTATCCTCCGGTTTATCCTCAGAGTCATTCCATGGTTCACCCCGCAAATCCTTGTGTAAAGTCAGAGTCATCCTTTTCTCCTCCCGTTGCCCCTGCTTCAACAGGCCAAGATATCTCTGCAGTAGGGTATCGTATATTTTTATTCTTTCATGAGGATTCATTCCGGGTTCGTTTAAGACGGCTCTCATTTTAACATCCAGATCATCCACCGCCGAGTCTCTGATGGTCGGCTCCGGGCGAGTCAGACGATTTAATTGTTGGGGGGATAGGAGAAACATTTTTTGAGCCTTTTTCATCTTCAACCTTTTCCGGTCAATCCACCGATAAGATTCCCTATAAACGGTACGACGGTGGCCAGTAAGGGTAGAAGAAAACCGCCCGACTGTTTCATCAGAGTCTGGCGTTTGCGTTTCAGTCCAGTCCTTTTATCAGCCAGCAGTCGGATGATTTTCTTTTGTTTTTTAAGCTGAGCAAATTGAGACGGTGATAAGGGCACATTACCCTTCAGAATGTTTAAAGCAATTTCACACAGCGTCTGGATAAAGTCTGGTGAGCCGTGACTCAGAATATCTCGACGTTTTTGTGGTGTGGCATGGTACAGAGCTTTTAACATGGGACCGTTCCTCTTTACACGCTTTGACATTATGTTTTTGGCACGTACACAACGGGCCACTGGTGCGGAAGCACGCCCGACCTCAGTCTGTATTGTTCTGGACAGAAAGGTGTCAGGTCGACCAATAAATAGCCATGAGCATCCAAAGTAGCATCCGCAAAACTTTCCAAGAAAAAACTTTTTTGTGCGGGGAACATTTGCTGTGCCAACACGTTAATCTGCAATCTGTCCCGCGGGTTCTTAAACAGTATCATATAATTACAGTTTAAGCTAATGGTGCGTGAACATTTTCCCTGATGAAAAACATTCTGGGTCAGCATCATAACGCTCATATTTCTATGATGTCTATACTGTGTGAAAATTTTAACCACTTCGGGGTGATTTGAGGCTTGAAAAATAACATCGTCCAAAATCACCAAATGGGTCTGATCATCCGGAAACAAGTTTTCATCTTCAAAGGAATCAGGCAGTCCTTCAACAAATTTTATTTTTTTATTCATCTTTTTTAATTCAGCATACATGGGTTGGAAAGATGTATAAATCCACACAATGTTGTCGGGTACAGAATTCATGACGTGTTCACAATTTTCCAATACACATTTTACAAAAAAAGTATTTCCGCAACCACTAGGTCCTACAACCAGGCATGAAAAAGGTGTATGAAATCTGTGATCAAAGTCTACTCGTTCCATTTTTTCCATTTCCTCTCTAATACCCGAAAGGTAAAGTTTTCCCGTCGGGAAAGAGACGTCTTTTGTCATACACCACTCGAAACTTTTTTTCGAAAGACGAGTTATTTAAAAGGAACCCCCTTTTATCACGAAGAATTTGGTGATGAGGGGTGTAGATCGCACCTGTTTTGTCTTCCTCCAGATAGCCCTCCACCAAATCTTTAACGCTGTCAAAGTTGACCCTCTCACAACACACGCGGGTTTGAGCGATTCCTTTGGCACGCAGCACAGTTTTTTTTACCCTGCAGGGTTTGGTAGGCATAACTCTTTGGACCGGCGGAGGCGAATTCGTGAATGCTGTCTCCTCCCAACTCATCCGTCAAATCGCCTAGATAGGACCCCGTCTCCAGAGAAACTTGCCCCTCGTTTACCGTGTAGATTAAACTATCGGTGTCTGTGTAAAGAACTCTCTCTTGCAACCCCTCTAGGTAACCGTACATTTTCAAACGTGCGTAAGCGGTGGTAAAAGCAGCGACAAATACATTATTTGTGTTACCGGGAAGCACCACGCTGTTTTTACTGTATTGCCATTACACCATAGCAATTTGCTCGTTGAGAAAGGAAAAATATTCAACCTGATATTTTCCTGAAAATACAAAGTCGAAAAATACTTCACTTTTTCTCACCAAGGTGGTCTGAGTTCTATTGTGCCTCTCCGCAAACTTTCCCCAAAGGCTGTTTAAACAGAGTTTTGACATTTGTCTCTTGGCAGGGTTGGGTTCGATTTTTTCAGCATCCAGCTGTATTCCCTGATTTTCACGATATTCACGAATGTACTTTTTCCTGCTTTCTGCATCGACGGCTTCTTTGGGATACCCTGAAGCTTCTTGCTTACCCTTTAGGAAAGTTTGAACATAACCCGTAAAAACGGTTTCGCTCCGTTCTTCAAAGTGCCACACCTCCGTAATCTTACCGACTCTGTATCCCAACTGTAAAGCTTTGTTGAATTCGAGCGTGACCCAGACTCCCGTCAATGCCCTTCCTTCCTCATCATGTTCGCAGGGTTCCTGCTGGTTATTGTTTTCTGCGCATGTGCGGCAAAGTGTAAACACTAGTTTACCCTTGACCGTTCTGTAGGGTAGCACAGGGAAATAGAGACCTCGAGGAGTGTGAACAACGGCTCTGACCAGACCGAAATAGTTTCCAACATCGTCAAAATCCGTGTGGATGATGACAGGATGACCCAGGGGGTAAGGAAATGCGCTGTTGACGTACGGGTAGAGAGAGGTGACATCCTCATACAATACACGCTGGTTCTCACCCGCCGTGTGCATCAAGCAAAAGGCGCTTGTCCTACCTCCATAAAGAGCGTCTCGAGGCATGAGAGGTGCGGGGTAATTGCGTGTTTTGAGAAAGTCTATTACCCTAGGGTTTGATTTTTTCATTTCATTCCACTCGTGCTCTCTGATGACGATGATGTTGACCTTGTGGTCACGCTTTAACGCTTTCATTTTTTTCTCGGTAGCCTTGTGCAACTCCTCGAACGGTGTGTTTGTCAAAGGGCATACAGCACCGGGTTCGAAACACGTCGGGCATCCGTGATAAAAACACCCCTGAAATTCCCAGACGAATGGTTTGCCACCGATTATAGCAAACCCATCCACAAAGTATGCCCCCATCTGTTTTTCGCCTTTGTTTAAAGCATGCTGAATGAAAATACCACGACGATGCGACTCCCATTCTAACCATTGGATGCTGGTGTGTGAGTATTTTTTACACAACCCTCGGTAGTTATCCGGGGAAGGTATGGCTAGAGAACGCGGCTCGAGGAAATTAGTCACAAACACCTTCATGCAGGCCGAGGCTATGGTGATACGGGAGAAGGGGTCAACACCCGTCTCGCTCGTAAACTCGGCTCTAAATTTGATGCAACCCTCACGAAGAACACTGACGTCGTTTTTACAGTAGTGTACCGCTTGTTTTTGGAAATCAAAGACCTCGCTTTTCTCATTTTGATACCACGTCTCAAACTTGGTGCGTTCAACAGGCGTCATGCATTCTACACCGTAATTGCTGATTGCGGGGTATTTTCCGACATAATTTAAATGTTCCTCTGAACTAAATTTGTGAGGAAAATACCCCTTGGACCAGCAATCACCGAGTCGTAACGCTTTTGGCATAGCGCTAAGCGGCATGGTAAGGAAGGAAAGCGAGTCAATGTATTTTTGCCAAAAATCAGGGTCTTTAAAACAGAGAACTTTACTCCCCTGCATGATAATTAAGGGTGCTATACCCAGCTGTACCATGCCTCTCAGAATCAAGTAACCGTCAAATCCTCTCGAATTGTGGGCTATAAATGTAGATTTAAGATACCGAGGTTTCAAGAAATGATTGAGGAAAACTGTAACACAATCCAGTCCAAAAGCACACCACTCTTCTCCTTGCAGCGTCTTGGTACAGACTAGAAAGGGAATGTGAGTGTGATTGTCATCGACAAACGTCTCAAAATCATAGAATATGATATTATCATTGTGGTTTACTTCACGTGGTTGGGGTTGTATATAGCAAAGATGTCGTGTTTCAGGTGTCTCTGTGTCACTGCGGGGTAGCTCTTCTTTACATATTTGACATTTTAACTTAGGGCACGTGTGTTTAGCGATACCTGTAGCCACAGGAACATCGTAAAATAGGTTGCATTTAAGGCATTTCTTTCGCCGATCGCAGTTGCTGACGAGTTTTTCCATAACCCGATGTTTTACCCTGTGTCTGAGGAGACATGCAGGAGAACGACACCACATGTTGCAATCCCTGCAAAGCACAGTTTTCCCCTCTATTTTTACACACCCGTTTTGTGTACAGACCAAGCAATAACCGTTGCATTTGTGTCTGTTGGGTTTGTCGTACCCTTGGTAACAGTAGTGACAAACGTACGGTTTTGACAAAAAACCTTTAATGTTAATGATACCGCTGTAATGATTCTGAGATAAATACAGATACAACGGATTTTCTGATTTGGGGTAATCCGTCTCGAACCGTGAGAGGGGTCGTTGGCCCTCTTTTCTGTACAGTATGACAATTTTACGACGTACCACTTTTTCAAATTCACGAATATGACTGAAAGTGACGGAAGTCTGTTCGTCTAAGCCCGCTTTTCTCTGTATTTTTTCAGCCTCCGCCACAGCCTGGCTATCTGTAAATTCAGGATGTATCAGACTTGCTAGGCTAATGGCAAAACTTAGTTGATTATTCGAGTTTAATGGATTGTAAAGATAACAAGTTTTTTTTCTGTGGATTTCATGTTCCAAAAGGGTTTCGATTTTTCTTCTTACACCACCTCGAGGGTTATGTATCACCTGGACCATCACCTGTATTTCTTCATCGTTCAATATTTCAACGTTTGATTGTACCAACAGATCTAACACGTCTTGAAAAGCATTCATCACAGCCCCGGCATCGTTTCGAAATGTAAATGAAGTATGTTGATTTGCACTTTCACCGGATAACTCCAATTGAATGATATCGTCGGGTCTAGCTTCCTTAGTTACCATCTCTGTCAGCTTTTTAAGGCTCCCCAAGACTCCGCGGTAAAATGTGGCGTAATCTGTTACATCGTTGTTTTGAGGAAAAGTTAAAACGCTGGATAGTTGTATATTGTTGAATGTTTCCCTCCTCAAGACATTTACTCCATCACCCCTCTGGGTCTCATTTGAAATTGATTGGTCAGCCGTTGACGGTTGGTCCTGCATGACCCCAACCACCTCCGAAAAATCCAAACATTCCCCCGAGGGTGTCGCCCCTCCCAACACCTCGTGATGCTGTGTAGAGGCTTGTGTGTTTGTGTTTGAATTTAACACATTAATATCATCTTGCAAAGACGGATCATCGTTTGGTTCCCATTCTATCTGGTTGTTTGGATCTAAATGATGATTACAAACGTCTTCATCTTCTACAATAACTACATCTAATTCAGATGGAACTACAGCCATTATATTTCTCTAAAGAAAAAAAGAAAAAAATCATTCGAATGGAACAGATATAACAAACCAGTATATATCAAATCATGTCTGCCATCTTCATGAGAGTGCGAGCCAGTATACGATAGTACTGTTTCAGCCTTCTTCTGTTTCTATCATGTTTGTCGAGCTGGCGGGCGCATCTACGCTTCCTCCTGCGTTTGTTGCCTGTGGAAAAAAAAAAAACAAACAAATTAAACAAATATATATATACCGGCTTTAACCACATGTGGCGCTGTCATCTCCACTCACGCAAGCATAGCCGGAAATAAACCCACCCCCTCCTTCCCCCGGACCCCGCCTACTACTCCTGGCGGGAAATTCATTTGAGCGAAAGACATTGGAGTGAGAGGAGCTCTTTAAAGCTCCTGAGAATCTTAAAGAGCTTACAGAAAACGGGAAAAACTTACAGCGGGTGCCTGTCGGACATTCACCGTCGTTTTCGATGATTTCCCCTCGATGTCTGGAGTCTTTGGCGCAATCAAGCCTTCTCCTCTGCCTGGAATGGCCGTTGACGAACCCGCCAGCGTTAACGGTGACCAGCGAGCCGGAGATAAAAATGGAAAATCTGTAAGTAAATATATGTATATATATATATTGTATACAGCATGTTTTTTTCTTGTAAAATGAGAATTATTTGACTCACCACAATGCAATTGTGTTAAAGGGATCGCGTTGGACTCTTCCGGCGAATCCTCTATAAAACAAAATAATGAATACACATAATATTAAATAATTCGAAGGTTTAAACACACCTCGATAATCATCTTCCAACTTTGTAAGATCGATCAAACAAAGTTCTTCGTCTTTCACTTCGTCGTCATCGGCTGGTAAAAAAAAAAAAGTATTACAATGTCGTACACGTGCAATGCTTTTAACGTTTAAATGCTTAAATGGAGTTAAACCATTGTCTAATAACGTGGTAAAAACGGAGGTAATGAAATGAATACAGTAAAAAAAAAATCGGTACTTACACAAAAGGATTGGAGACTCTGTTAGGAGATCCCTTGGTGGTGGGTGAATTTCATCTCGATGTTCGACTGTTTTTAGTTCGAATAAATACTTATTATAGTAACATTAAACAGACGTGTTAGAAGGAATGAAAAAAAAAAAAGAAATTACCTTTCATTCTGCAAATCGCGGTTACACTGTGCTCTGCAATAGTTTCTCTAACTGTTTAAATATGTTTTCGGGAAGTCTGGAAGTTGTTTCAAACGATCGTAAACATTTAAACTGTCAAATGGATGGTCACATGCTAATCATATGACATTCTCAAGCTTCCTTAAAAACTGACCTCAACCTGAACCCTCCTTTGTCCCCTCTTCAGGTCTTAACGGTGTGTGCGTGCGAATGTGTATGTGTGTGTGTGTGTGTGTATGTGTGTGTGTGTGTGTGTGTATCTGTGTATCTGTGTGTGTGTGTGTGTGTGTGTGTGTGTGTGTGAAGTGAATTATATTTATATAGCGCTTTTCTCAAGTGACTCAAAGCGCTTTACATAGTGAAACCCAATATCTAAGTTACATTTAAACCAGTGTGTGTGTGCGTGCGTGTGCGTGTGTGTGTGTGTGTGTGTGCGTGTCCACATCTCCCCACGTAACATTCCCAGCCATCAATACATCGAAGCAGGGTCAAACATATGGTTAACCTTAACCTAATTAGTTCCTCCCAATCGTTTAAATATGTTTTCGGGAAGTCTGGAAGTTGTTTCAAACGATCGTAAACATTTAAACTGTCAAATGGATGGTCACATGCTGCTGATCATATGACATTCTCAAGCTTCCTTAAAAAACTGACCTCAACCTGAACCCTCCTTTGTTCCCTCTTCAGGTCTTAACTCCACCCTCTTCCTGGTTCAACCACTCCCACCTCAAGTCTTAACTCCGCCCTCTTTCTGGTTAAAACTCCACCCTCTTCCTGGTTTAACTCCCGTCTTAACTCCACCCTCTTCCGGGGGTAAGCCAAACCCACTTGACCTTGACATTCGACCCTGACCTTCGAACTTGACCTTTGACCTTGACCCCTCATGAATTATTGACCTTTGACCCCCATAAATAATTTTTGACTAAAGGTATCCCCTTAAATTCTCTCTCAATGACATTGTCAAGTACTATAGGTATATGTTTAATAATAAAAGGGTAAATACATTAAAACCAAAACAACTCACATTTTTTGCAGGGGAAAAGCAGCGCAAGGGTTTGAGCCAAGTTTGGAGAAAACTGGGCGAAGTGGGAGGGCGGGGTCTGGGTCATTCATTAAAACACGTGTTTTAGCAATACTTAAAAATATTGACTGCACAAAAAAAATCACACATTCACACCAGCCTAAACATACGGCAGTATTATTTGTAATGTTTCTAATGAAACGAGGTCTATTCAGTTCCTCCAGGATTGACAGTTGAAGGCACACTGCTGCAAAACTAACAGTTGGCCAGACAATTCTTACTTCTTCAGATGAGACTAGAAGTTTGAATAGTGTTCTGTGTTGGGTAATACAACCAATCACAGTATTTTCATTATTTGAGTCGTACCTTGGCCATTTTGTGGTCTAAACTACAGCTGCGTGTGCATAAACTAAAAATGATGGCCGTGCAAAATGTAGTTTGGGTACGTTTATACCATACATGGATAATCCGCTAACATTGTTCCCAATTGGTGACACCACCAATTAAGCACAATCCAAACGGACAGTTTGGAGGAAATTGATAGGAAGGCAAGTTTGTTTTCTTAATATTTCCGCAATGCCTCCACGCTTTGATTTAAACATTTTCCGGACTTATGCAGATCCCAAATGTACAACAGCATGTAACAATAGGTAAGAAAAGTTGGTTTTGCATGTAGGGTTCATTTAAACATTTGTTTATGTTCTAACAAATTTACCCTTGCACATTAAGAGGGATTTTTGTTGGTAATTGAGCGATGATGCGAGATTACATCACACTTCAACATCCCTTACATGTAAAAACTGCCTTTTTGATAGATAGATAGATAGATATTGATTCCTTCAGGAGAGTTCCTTCAGGAATATTTAAATTCCAGCAGCAGTGTACAGAGGTGAGATAAATAAAAAAAAATAAAAATAAAAAAAGTAAAAAGTAAATAATGGGGGTTTAAATGGAAACAAAAGAGAAATATTACAATAACAAAAAATAAAAAGCAACAATGGGAATAAAAATATAACAGTAAAATAAGAATATAACAAGACAAAGTAGGCAGTAGTGACCATGTTATGAAAACGTATTGTACTGTTATTGTTTTGCATCCCCTGTCATCCTAGTACCCCCCGCCCCCCGCCCCAGAGAGGAGTTGTACAGTCTAATGGCGTGTGGGACAAAGGAGTTTTTAAGTCTATTAGTCCTGCACTTGGGATGAAGCAGTCTAGAACTGAACAGGCTCCTCTGGCTACTGATAACGCTATGCACAGGGTGACTGGCATCATCCAGGATGCTCACTAGTTTGTCAACAGTCCTCTTCTCTGCCACCGTCACCAATGAGTCCAGTTTCATTCCCATTGTAGAACCGGCCCGCCTGATCAGGTTCTCAAGTCTGGAGCTGTCCTTCTTAGATGTACTGCCCCCCCAGCACACTACCATGTAAAAGAGAACACTGGCAACCACAGACTGGTAGTACATCCACAGGAGTTTTCCACAAATGTTGAAGGAGTACAGTGTCCTGCGGAAGTACAGCCTGCTCTGTTCTTTCTTGTACTGGTGGTCCGAGTTGACAGTCCAGTCCAACTTATTGAACACCCAAACCCCGAGGTACTTGAACGAGTCCACGGTCTGTACCTCAACTCCCTCGATCACAATAGGTTGTGACCGTGGACTCGACCTCCCAAAGTCAATGACCAGCTCCTTCGTCTTTGACGGATTGAGCTGCAAGAGGTTTGTGTGGCACCAGACAACAAAGTCCCTCACCAGGTTCCGAAACCCCTCCTCTCTGCCGTCCCTGATGCACCCGACGATGGCTGTGTCATCCGCGTACTTCTGGATGTGACACAGCTCTGAGTTGTAGCAGAAGTCAGCGGTGTACAGGGTCAAGAGAAGAGGGGCCAGCACCGTTCCCTGCGGTCAGGATCCATCCATCCCATCCATTTTCTACCGCTTATTCCCTTAATCTGTTTTGAAGTTGTCTTGACCTGGGAAACAAAAGGTTTAAAGCTGCAAGCAGCAATTGACGGGACCGATTGGGCTGCTGCCCCCGCGATCCAATCTCTCCCCTGTGCTTATTTGAAGCCGACACGACAAACAGCCTCAGAGGAGATGTTTGAAAAAAGGCAAGTTTTTTTTAGCCATCTTTTGTATTAAGGGGAAATTGCAAACTTCCTGTTGATTTTAGCTGGGGGTTGTCAGTTTATGAAATATAAGTCTAAGTAAAACCTACATAGAGGTTGTTCTTTCATGTGTCTATTATTAATAATATGAATATTAATATAATATGAATGTTAATATTATTCAAATATTGTGTCACTGGCGCGTTTATGCCATATATAAGATTACATACTGGGAGCGGTAAGAAAAACAACAAAATAAACGCTTGGCTCTCTGTGTGGGCGCACGGCGGCCAGTTTAGAAATGTTTTTCACCGCAGTGGTTCTTTGAAGGCTAATAAAATCAAAACAAGACCATTCATTGTCTTTACCGTAGCATAAAAAGTGTAGATGGCCTTAAAACGCCACAACAGTCAGGCACCATATGTGAGTACCCAAACTAAAAACTCGACATAAAAAGAAAGTAAATCGGAGCAGAAACATAGGAGGAAACGGGATTAAAACCCGATGCTAACCGTCCATTGAAAATACATGGATACGGCTAGTAGCTACTATTAGAAAACAGATAGAACTACCAACTCGGCGCATAAAAAGTGTAGATGGCCTTAAAACGCCACAACAGTCAGGCACCATATGTAAGTACCCAAACTAAAAATTCAACATAAAAAGAAAGTAAATCGGAGCAGAAACATAGGAGGAAACGGGATTAAAACCCGATGCTACCATGAATTGATTAACGTGGACCCCGACTTAAACAAGTTGAAAAACTTATTCGGGTGTTACCATTTAGTGGTCAATTGTACGGAATATGTACTTTACTGTGCAATCTACTAATAAAAGTATCAATCAATCAATCAATCAATAGACCTACCAACTCGGCGCATAAAAAGTGCAGATGCCCTTAAAACGCCACAACAGTCAGACACCATATGTAAGTACCCCAAATAAAGACTCATCATACAAAGAAATTCAATCGGAGTAGAGACATAGGAGGAAACGGGATTAAAACTCAATGCTAACCGCCCATTGAAAATACATGGGTTCGGCTAGTAGCTACTATTAGCAAACAGATAGACTTACCAACACGGCGTAATATCTTAACATCGACACACTCTCTCGTCGCAACTCGGCCATGATGGTCGGCACCTATAAGTTTATAATTAGTTGTAAAATGTTGGACGGTTGTTTTTACGATATGCAGGCAAACGACAACTTTAAAACATACCGGCTTAACGTGCGCACCAGCAGCAGACGGTAGGGGAAAAAACCCAAAAATAACGTTTCTCTCACTGTGTCTGCGCATGGTGGCCATCTTTGAAATGGGTTTCAGCGCAGCGGTTCTTTGAAGGCAGATAAAATCAAATCCGTAGCAGTAATTAAAACTTTCATCAACTTTTAATCGGAAGGGTTCAATCTCTCTAATGTGGTAGTTTGAAGCCCATACGACAAACGCGCTCAGAGGAGATAATGTTGAAAAAAAGGTGACCGGTTTTTATAACACTTTTCTTTTGAAGGTGGAATTGCAAACTTCCTGTTGATTTTCCTGGGGGTTGTCAATATATGAAATGTAGGTCTAAGTGAGACCTATATACAGGTTTTTCATGTCTCTTCGACATTCTTACTGGAAGTTACAGGCAGTTTTGTCTGTGTTTTCTTCCTAAGAGCAGTTGTGTCTGTGGTTTATTCCTAGGGGGCGCTACAGCGCAATTTTGAGTTTTGGGGTTAGGTTTTTTGATTAGATCGCAATTTCTGCAGTCCTGGTGTGTGTGTCCAGTTTGGTGAGTTTTGAAGCATGTTAAGGGGGTCAAATTACAGCTCAAAGAGGCAAAGGTGAGTGTTTTTACAAAAATGTTGTTTTGAAAGGGGGAATTGCAAACTTCCTGTTGATTTTTGCTGAAGGATATCAGTGTATGAAATCTAGGTCTAAGCGAGACCTACATAGAGGTTTTTGTTTCATGTCGCTACGACATTCCTACTGGAAGTTACAGGCAGTTTTGTCTGTTTTCTTCCTAGGGGGCGCTAGTTTTGGGGTTAGGTTTTTTGATTAAATCGCAATGTTTGCCAGTTCTGATGTGTGTGTCAAATTTGGTGAGTTTTGAAGCATGTTAAGGGGGTCAAATTACAGCCTAAAGCTTGGAATAATAACAAAGAAAGAATAAAACGCTAGAAATTCAATAGGGTCCTCTGTCCCAAAGGGACATTCGGTCCCTAATAAAGTCTAAAAAATATCTCCTCAAGACGATTAGGAAAGTGTTCGATAACAAAAGTGCTAAAAAAAAAAAGGATTTAAGGAGTGTTATTTAGGGAGTTTATCATCATTCAATTTAGCAGTTCAGAAATTGCTGACCATTAACTTTTGGAGTGAGTGAAGATTCAGCCAATGCCGACCAAGCAGTCTTCCCTTCCTCTCCTCCAACTCCCACATAGCAGAGTAGTGGTCCTTCTGAGCACTGTTGTGTCCGAGACTAATTCCCTCAGAGACTTGCGTCAAGACACCCGTGGACACACCCCTCCGACTATCAGGTGCTATGTAATCTCACTAAAACACTAGCAACACAATGGAAAGATAAGGGATTTCCCAGAATTATCCTAGTAAATGTGTCTAAAAACGTCTGAATCGCTCAAAGTGCAATCGCCTTTTTTTTTAACTTTATTTATTTTATTTTATTTTTTCTAGTCCTTCGCTTTTAATATCTTTAGCCACAAATCTTTCATCCTCGCTCAAATTAATGGGGAATTTGACATTTTCACGGTCCGAATAGCTCTTTTTGTTGTAGGCTCCCATTATAAACAATGTGAGGATGTGAGGAGCCCTCACACGGGTGACGTCATCGTCTACGACTTCCGGTACAGGCAAGGCTTTTTTATTAGCGACCAAACGTTGCGAACGTTATCGTCGATGTTCTCTACTAAATCCTTTCAGCAAAAATATGGCGATATCGCGAAATGATCAAGTATGACACATAGAATGGACCTGCAATCCCCGTTTAAATAAGAAAATCTCATTCCAGTAGGCCTTTAAAGCATGATGGTACCACAGCCTGGGTCAGCGAAATGTTGAAGATGTCTGTGAGAACCACAGCCAGCTGGTCTGCAGATCCCTTAAGCACCTTGCCCGGAATATCATCAGGTCCCGGTGCTTTCTGGGGGTTCACTCTCCTCAGGGTTTACCGGACATCCGCTATATGCGGGTTGAGCGGCTGCTCATCAGGGCGAGGGATGGATTTTCTCACCGGAGTGGTGTTAAGTGTCTCAAACCTTGCAAAGTAGTTGCTAAGGTCATTTAGGAAGCTGATACTGTTGTCACAGGGACAGGGGGCGGCTTTATAGTCCGTGATTACCTGTATTTCCTGCCACATTCGTCTAGTTTTTGTAGGGTTCTCGAAGAAGTCCTGCACTTTCTGACTGTGAGCACGCTTTGCAACCTTAATGGCATGGTTCAGGTTAGCTCTGGCTGATTTTAATGCCACCATGTCGCCAGACCTGAAAGCCTTGTTCGGAGCCTTCAGCACTGCACGTATCTCACTGTTCATCCAGGGTTTCTCGTTGGCCCGTGTGGGGATGTTCTTGATCACACTGACATCCTCCATGCACTTCTAAATGTATGTGGACACAGACTCTGCATACTCCTCCACACGTGTGATGATTTTCAGTGGCGGCAGCTTTAAACAAGTCCCAGTTTGTGGTTTCGAGGGCAGTATTGTAATGGTGACATTGCTCCCTCTGGCCAGGTCCTCACATGCTTCACTGTAGCTTGCTTCCTGATCAGCAGGGGCTTGTATGCAGGAATTAGCATCACAGATAGATAGTCTGAGGAGCCGAGGTGGGGGCGTTGTGCAGCGTTATACGCCTATAAACCAAGTCCAGTTTGCTTCCACCCTTGGTTGCAAAATTCACATATTGAAGGAAATGAGGGAAAACTGTTTCCATGTTAGCTTGATTAAAATCCCCTGCCACGATGAAAACTCCCTCTGGATGTGTAGTTTGCAGTTCATTGATGGAGCAGTATAAAGCATTCAAAGCTTATTTGGTGTTAGCACTGGGGGGAATGCACACTTCTGTGAAGATCATATCACTGAATACCCTGGGTAAATAAAATGGCCTGCATTTTATAGTTAATAGTTCAACATCAGGAGAGCAGTGACGTCATACTATCTTCCCATTTTTGCACCAGTTATTATTGACGTATATGCGAACACGACCGCCTCAGAATTTACCAGTGAGAGATCTGCTCCTGTCCGACCGAAACATAGTTAGCCCCTCCATGCTAACTACCCTGTCCGGAAAAGATGATTTCAGCCACGTCTCTGTTAGAAATATGGCGCAACATTCTCTCATCTCGCGTCTTGCATTTAAATCTAGTTTCAGGTAGTCTAGTTTGTTCTCCAGGGAGCGGACGTTTGAAAGCAGGATGGAAGGAAGCGGCGTTCTTTTAGGATTAGCCTTTAGCTTTGTTGTTAGCCCCGGTCGGCATCCACACTACTGCTTCCGATCACACCACTTATGTGTCTTCCTTTGACGGTCCCCGCTGGTACTATACTCCGCTGCATCAAAGGTCGCTGGATGTAGCCGGCGAAGTATTCCCATGCTAGCGAGATGGTCCAACGTACTTTCAGTCCAAGACGGCCCGATCCATCCACATCCAGAATTGTCTGGCGGTCGTATGTGACCACCAAGTGTCCACGCTGTAAGCCAGCCATGAAATTTTTGGAATTGTCCTGTATTTTTGCCAAATGTTCTATTTCTACCATGAGCGTCTGCAAGCCGCAGCCCTTTTTTAAAATCATATGGAAGGGTTGGCTTAGTCGTTTAAATTGATTCGATTTGTCAAACAATTAATGAACATGAAGTTTACTCAACGTGTTATGTCCAACTTACTTGGTGGCCTAGTAATTGGAGTGTCCGCCCTGAGATCGGTAGGTTGTGAGTTCAAACTCCGGCTGAGTCATAATAACGACTATAAAAATGGGACCCATTGCCTCCCTGCTTGGCACTCAGCATCAAGGGTTGGAATTGGGGGTTAAATCACCAAAATGATTCCTGGGCGCTGGCACCGCTGTTGCTCACTGCTCCCCTCACCTCCCAGGGGGTGAACAAGGGAATGGGTCAAATGCAAAGGACAAATTTCACCACACCTAGTGTGTGTGTGACTATCATTGGTACTTAAACTTTAACATCCAAAGTCAAGAGTTTGCTGTAGGAGTGATAAGGCCTTTCTTTTGTTAGGCCAAGTGAAATATTATGTATGTTGGTAGTTTTTGAAAAAGGTAGCTTTAACACATTGGTCAGTGTTTTTGGAAATCAATCTCGACAGAATTCTGCGGGATTTTTTTGTGATTGTCACCGCCCAAAGTCACTGAATTGGCGGCAGCTTTTTCAGAAAGTTGCGGAAAAAGTTGCATTGTTTTAAGGTTTATTTTTTTCAATAACATTTGAATCTAATTTTCAGAAATTTTAGGTGATTTCAACCAAAAAATAACTGCTTACAAGTACAAACAATATGGCATTACAAGCACCTGATCAGAGCTCATTGCATTGTTTTATTTGCGTTAAAGAAGTTTCATACTATCCTTCCTACTATACTTTATGCTATACTATTCTTACTCACTGCGATGAGGTGATGACTTGTGCAGGGTGTACGCCGCCTTCCGCCCGAATATAGCTGAGATAGACTCTAGAAACCCCCTCAACCCTGAATGGGACAAGCTTATTCTTACTTACAAACTTATTACATATAACTTATTACTCATCCTAGTTTTTATTTAGTTCTATTTATTTTATATTTACTGTATATACTTTTTAATCTTAATTATGTTTGACTTTTATTTACCCTTTATTTTTACTCATAGTTCTTACTATATTATATTTTATTATTTTCACTTTCCAGTGTTCTTCATGGAGGGCCCTCTGCATCAGGGATTGTCGGCCATGACTGTGTGGGAGCTTTGTGTCAGCGTCCTAGTGGCCGTGGTCTGATGATCTGGTGCAGATGGTTCCTGGGATTTCTTCACCTGTCTCCTCTGTACTAAGACATGTATTCACCTGTGCCTATGTGTATGGAGTAGGTGACGAATGTATAAGTTCAATCACACTTTTCTAGCAGATATTTTCTCCCATTTAGCTCATTTTCATCACATTTGAGTTTTATTTACAAACCCCGTTTCCATATGAGTTGGGAAATTGTGTTAGATGTAAATATAAACGGAATACAATGATTTGCAAATCAGTTTCAACCCATATTCATTTGAATATGCTACAAAGACGACTGTCAGAGTCTGTTGGTGACGAACCCCAAGATGCAGAGAAAGAGGCAGGCATTGCGTAAGAAAACATGATTTAATTAAACACTAAAACAAGAACAAACCAAAAGGGTACAAACAAAAGGCGCGCACGAGTCGGATAACAAACATGGCTAAGAACAAAAACACTTACTGTTACACGACGGAACTATGGCATGAGCAGAGTGAACAGAAGTAAACAAAGCTACAAGCGACAAGACAGGTAGTGGTGACATCGACACGACACCGCACGACAATTATACAGCACTGACTGGAGGAGAAAACAGGTCTAAATAGTGAATGGCTGATTGACACCAGGTGTGGCCAGGTGCCAATCAGCCACAGCTGAGGAGACACAGCACTCAGGGAGACAAACAGGAAACAGAACCAAAATAAGAGTGCTGACAGGAACTAAAGACAGGAAACAAAGACAAATGCAGAGGAAAAACTAAGACATGGCCAAACTGTCAGGGACAAGCCTAACAACAACATATTTGATGTTCAAACTGATAAACACTTTTTTTTCTGCAAATAATCATTAACTTTAGAATTTGATGCCAGCAACACGTGACAAAGAAGTTGGGAAAGGTGGCAATAAATACTGATAAAGTTGAGGAATGCTCATCAAACACTTATTTGGAATATCCCACAGGTGTGCAGGCTAAGTGGGAACAGGTGGGGGCCATGATTGGGTATAAAAGCAGCTTTCGTAAAATGCTCAGTTATTTACAAACAAGGATTGGGAAACGGTCACCACTTTGTTAATAAATGCGTGAGCAAATAGTCAAACAGTTTGAGAACAACATTTCTCAACGGGCTATCGCAAGAAATTCAGGAATTTCCCCATCTACGGTCCATAATACCATCAAAAGGTTCAGAGAATCTGGAGAAATCACTGCACGTAAGCGATGATATAACAGACCTTCGTTTCCTCAGGCGGTACTGCATCAAAAAGCGACATCAGTGTGTAAAGAATATCACCACATGGGCTCAGGAACACTTCAGAAAGCTACTGTCAGTAACTACAGTTTGTCGCTACATCTATAAGTGCAAGTTAAAACTCTGCTTTGCAAAGCCAAAGCCATTTATCAACGACACCCAGAAACACCGCCGGCTTCTCTGGGCCCGAGCTGATCTAAAATGGACTGATGCAAAGTGGAAAAGTGTTCTGTGGTCTGACGAGTCCACATTTCAAATTGTTTTTTGGAAATGGTGAACGTCTTGTCCTCCGGACCAAAGAGGAAAAGAACCATCAGGATTGTTCTAGGTAGAAAGTTCAAAAGCCAGCATCTGTGATAGTATGGGGCTGTATTAGTGCCCAAGGCATGGGTAACTTACACATCTGTGAAGGCACCATTGATGCTGAAGGGTCCATACAGGTTTTGGAGCTACATATGTTGCCATCCATGCAACGTTATCATGGACGCCCTTGCTTATTTCAGCAAGACAATGCCAAGTCACGTGTTACAACAGCATGGCTTCATAGTAAAAGAGTGCGGGTACGAGACTGGCTTGCCTGCAGTCCAGAAATGTCTCCCATTGAAAATATGTGGCACATTATGAAGCCTAAAATACCACAACGGAGACCGCGGACTGTTGAACAACTTAGGCTCTACATAAAACAAGAATGGGAAAGAATTCCACTTGAAAAGCTTCAAAAATGTGTCTCCTTAGTTCCCAAAGGTTTTTTGAGTGTTGTTAAAAGAAAAGGTGATGTAACAGTGGTAAACATGCCCTTTCCCAACCACTCTGGCACGTGTTGCAGCCATGAAATTCTAAGTTAATTATTATTTGCAGAAAAAAAAAAAAAAGTTTATGAGTTTGAACATCAAATATCTTGTCTTTGGAGTGATTTCAACTGAATATGGGTTGAAAAGGATTTGCAAATCATTGTATTCCGTTTATATTTACATCTAACACAATTTCCCAATTCATATGGAAACGGGGATTGAAAATGTTGACTCTATATATTATATATAAAATTTGTATTTCAATCTTAATATTAAATCAAATTTTAAATATTAAATGTAAATCGTAAATCTAAACCTTAAATAGAAATAAAAATGTTATATCTAAATCTAAATCTTTTTTTTTTTTTGTCCGATCCAGCCACTCGAGCAAACCATATAGTGTTGATGTAGATGCCCATATCGGCTGTATAGATTTACAAAAGAGAAGTTTGGGATACTTCTCTTGTTGCCTTATTTGTATTTGACTTTATTAAAAGGATTTACCGTACATTAAGTTTGGCGCAGCTGGACTTGAGCAAGAGGGGAAAGACTGGAGAAAAAAAAGGATGATAGAGGTGAAAATTGTTGGGACAAGAGGGGGATAAGACAGAGAACAACAACAGAACAACAGCAGCCAATAATACGAAAAGTAATAGCAAAGAAGCAGTAAGTGAAGTAAATATTAATAACACAGAAATGACAATGAACACTATTGCACTACAAATGCAGCAATAAAAATATCAATAGAAATAGCCCCATTGATAATGAATAATATTAGTAACTACCTCAAATATCAACAATATCATTGTTTCAAATGCAACAATCCATACATGTAGTGATAACTTGAATTACAAAAGAAAGCAACTATTTGGAGGGGAAGAAAGAGAAGCGAACTATATTAACCTTGGAGATTGTTATAGTACAATAGGTTATGTCATGATCCACGTCTTGGATCATGGCATATTCTGGTTTTGGTTCTGTTTCTTATCACATTCTGTCTAGTATTTGTCTTGCTCAGTTCTTTGTTGCACTTCCTGGTTTTGTTCCATTGTCATAGTTACCCATTTAGTGTCACCTGTCTCTCCTTTGATCACGCGCACCTGCCCTTTATTAGTTATCTCCCTATTTAAGACCGCCTTTGTTTGACATTCTTTTTTGGACTCTTGTTTGCTTCACGCTACAGTTGACGTCGCTCTTTCCAGCCTTGTGGTAACTACCTTCGTGTACATTAGCTTCCATGCTATTTCAGTTGTTTGTCCCTAGCTCATGTTAGCGCTTTCTGTTTTGTTTGTTAGTGCCTTCTAGCAAGTATTTTTGGTTCTTAGACGGTTTTAGCTAGTATAAATAAATTATTGTTCCTACCTCACGCTGTGTCCATCTTCGCTGCACCCACGGGAGAACAACTCGTCACCACAATGCCACCAAGACGTCACAGGTTAGGTTTTATTAGAGTGCTGTGTTTTACCCAGTTTCCCCTAGGGGAACAACATTAATATATGTTTCATGAAACGTGATTATATGCATGACTGTATTTTTGCGTATGTGCTCATATATGTACAGTATGTGTATATGTATGTTTGTACAGTGAATGTGTGGGGATGTATGTACCGTGAGTGTGTATGTATGTACTGGGTTTGTGTATGTATGTGGGGGCGTAGCTACCTATGTACGTGCTTACGTACCTATGTGTGCGTGTATGTACAGTATGTATGAATTAGTAATTGTGAGTATGTACAGAATGTGTATTTGTATGTACAATATATTTGTCTCCCAATTGCAGAGACCCCAACGATGGAGATGGAAAATCCAGCAACTGCCCTGGCGTATCCTCCCCTGAGGAAAGAGGACTAGAAAAGAAAGAAGAAAACAAAAAAGATTACAGACACGCAGAAACACAAGGTCATTACCCCAGCAGCTGGCCGCCTTGCAACACTGAAGAGCACCATGCAGTGCACAGAGCTGCCACGATAGACGCAGGGACTAGACCCAGCAGGCCCCAACCAAGGGCGGTAGTCTGAAACATTGACCCCCGCCATACAAGCAGGCCCTGAGAGCGACCCCCCCCCCAAAAAAAATTATAAATATATATATATATATATATATATATATATATATTGGATGATGTGGTTCTTTACTGGTAGCTGCAATGAGTGATCAGAATGCACATACACACAATATGTGCTTAGCACCTCTGCTGGTTTCGATGTCATTAGCAGAGTGCAGGAAGTCTGCTCAAGTACATAACATTTTCATATTTTTACAAATACGTGAAATACAATTACAGGTGTAACTTAATACAATGGTTTCTAACAGTATACTTTTTTTGTGTGATCGTATAGTGGTTTTAACTTGCTTTTATCTTCACTGGTATTACAATCAATTCAATACAATATATTTTTAACTTGTTTTTTAACCAACATCATTCTTTTTTTATATATTTATGAAATAGAATATAGAAAAGTACAAGATACAATACAAGACATGACATGACAAAATCATTAAATAGACTTTTAGCACCCTCTGGTGGCGACTAGCGAAAATAACAGACCACGTGTCCATGCCAAAATGTCGGACAATTCAAACTTAAACATGAACGTACGGACACGTAACACGCAAATAGTGCAACAATTATTACCTGCAATGAGTGATCAGAATGCACATACACACAATATGTGCTTAGCACCTCTGCTGGTTTCGATGTCTATAGGGGAAAATAATATCGACTTCAGTGCAAAATAGTAGTACATCCAACACGAGCAACAACCAATTCGAAACGAAGATTCCACAACATAGCATTTCAACTGCTGTTAAATAACTGTGTATCTTACAATGAACATCACGTTAGCTTTAGTGTAATTTACAATATTTTGCGGAGCAATATCGGAACATGTCTTACCATTAGCAGAGTGCAGGAAGTCTGCTAATAGCTTCCGGTTTCCGGTCATATTTACAGATTTTCAGGTACGAGCAGATGGCGCAATTAGACCTCATTGCATGACAAAACAATATACATATTTTAGCAGGAATTTCACTCAAATAAATAAAGTATTTTTTTATACCCGTTACATATATATATATATATATATATATATATATATATATATATATATATATATATATATATATATATATATATATATATGTATATATATATATATAAATACATCTGGGGCTGAGGTTGCTGAGGTAGTTAAAAAGCTCCTCGGTGGCAAGGCCCCAGGGGTGGATGAGGTCCGCCCGGAGTTCCTTAAGGCTCTGGATGCTGTGGGGCTGTCTTGGTTGACAAGACTCTGCAGCATCGCGTGGACATCGGGGGCGGTACATCTGCATTGGCAGACCGGGTTGGTGGTTCCTCTCTTTAAGAAGGGGGACCGGAGGGTGTGCTCCAACTATCGTGGGATCACACTCCTCAGCCTTCCCGGTAAGGTTTATTCAGGTGTACTGGAGAGGAGGCTACGCTGGATAGTCAAACCTCGGATTCAGGAGGAACAGTGTGGTTTTCGTCCTGGTCGTGGAACTGTGGACCAGCTCTATACTGTCAGCAGGGTTCTTGAGGGTGCGTTGGAGTTTGCCCAGCCAGTCTACATGTGCTTTGGAAGTCCTGTGGGGAGTGCTCAGAGAGTATGGGGTATCGGACTGTCTTATTGTGGCGCTCCGCTCCCTGTACGATCAGTGCCAGAGCTTGGTCCGCATTGCCGGCAGTAAGTCGAACACATTTCCAGTGAGGGTTGGACTCCGCCAAGGCTGTCCTTTGTCACCGATTCTGTTCATAACTTTTATGGACAGAATTTCTAGGCGCAGTCAAGGTGTTGATGGTTTCCGGTTTGGTGGCCGCGGGATTAGGTCTCTGCTTTTTACAGATGATGTGGTCCTGATGGCTTCATCTACACGGGATCTTCAGATCTCACGGGATCGGTTCGCAGCCGAGTGTGAAGCGACCGGAATGAGAATCAGCACCTCCAAGTCCGAGTCCATGGTTCATGCCCGGAAAAGGGTGGAATGCCATCTCCAAGTTGGGGAGGAGACCCTGCCCCAAGTGGAGGAGTTCAAGTACCTAGGAGTCTTGTTCACGAGTGGGGGAAGAGTGGGTCGTGAGATCGACAGGCGGATCGGTGCGGCGTCTTCAGTAATGCGGACGTTGTGCCGATCCGTTGTGGTGAAGAAGGAGCTGAGCCGGAAGGCAAAGCTCTCAATTTACCGGTCGATCTACGTTCCCATCCTCACCTATGGTCATGAGCTTTGGGTCATGACCGAAAGGATAAGATCACGGGTGCAAGCGTCCGAAATGAGTTTCCTCCGCCGTGTGGCGGGGCTCTCCCTTAGAGATAGGGTGAGAAGCTCTGCCATCCGGGAGGAGCTCAAAGTAAAGCCGCTGCTCCTCCACATCGAGAGGAGCCAGATGAGGTGGTTCGGGCATCTGGTCAGGATGCCACCCGAGAAGAGCTAGACGAAGTGGCTGGGGAGAGGGAAGTCTGGGTTTCCCTGCTTAGGCTGTTGCCCCCGCGACCCAACCTCGGATAAGCGGAAGAAGATGGATGGATGGATATACAGTATAAATACATATATGTGTGTGTGTGTGTGTGTGTGTGTGTGTACTTGCGCAGAATAACACCAACCTTTTTTTTTTTTTGCGTTTGAAAATAATTCCCCAAGAGCGGCAACACTTGAAACACTACTTTATAAATGTTACCAGACAGATTAGGTAGATTTACACAAAGTATTGTTATCGGATTGGTACCACCAATACGAGCCTGAATTTTACCTGATATCGGATCTAAAAGAAAATCAGTGGTATCGCACATAACTAGCGGTTACCCCGCTCCAACGTGGACAAAGCAGCCGTCACAGACACACACGCACTGGTTGCGCCTGACATGCATAGTTTTGCGCGCTTTTGTTCGCCTGCGAAACAGCTGGCAGTACATGGCGCGGCAGAGGACCCGCTGCGGACAACGACACTCGGAGCAAATCCGTCTTATTCATCACCACAATCCGTGGAGGTGTGGATGTCCGTTCCCGCACGGGGCGCCAAAGCTCACCAGGCGAACTGAAGCTCTATGTTGTGTGCCTGAAACAAGGCTGCGACTTGAAAATGGATGGATGGATGAATGGATGGAAACAAGGCGGATGCGGTATTTGGATTTGACGTACTTCACTTCTGAGAATATCTGCTCGCACGGACAGGTATTTATTCCTCATTTGCCGGGCACCACGCCGTGCTGAAAAAAAATTGAGTTGCATGCTGAAACGATGAAATGTAATATTTATCCTGCACATTTTTACAGCATTGGAAACATTTTTAATGTTTGTGTCATGTTTATCCCCCTACAGAAACCATATTTAAACAAAATATATAATATTTTTTCCAAAACCTTTTCCCATTTACATATATTTTTGATAAGCTCCAGGGAGCCACTAGGGTGGCGCTAAAGAGCCACATGCAACCCCCATTCTGCAGGAACTTACAGTTCCAGGATTTTGAGGTTCCAGGAACCAATGGAAAAAAACTTCTGATGGCAAAAGGCCTATATAAAGAAATATAGATTAAATTACAACAAGCAATAACTGTATCAACATTGTTTTTTTAGTCTGTAACAAAGAGGATTTAAGTGCTTTAATATGCCTGAAATTAAAAAAATAGTTATCTGTGACGATTGCGTGGCATCGTGATGGGGGTTCGTTCTCTCAGAGATGCAGTCGGGCTTCGGACACAGCATGAAGGTAGGAAACACTGATTTATTTAACATAAAAAAAGACTATGAAACAGAAAAACGTTCACAAGGCACAAAAGGCAAACCAAAAGAGCTAGCATGGGAGCTAGAGAAATAACAAAGACTTAGCTGTTTGCGAACAGGAATACGGGATCGGAATCAGAGTTGTCACTGTTGCGAAACACAAACGAGGGAGCAAGAACGAGTGAACAAAGAAGGCAGGCTTAAATCAAGGCAGTGAGGAACAAAAACAGGTGTGCGTCTGGAAACCACGGCAGGTGAAAATAATACTTTACCATGGTAACAGAACAAACGTGGAAATGCAACCAGGAACTAAGGCAAACATTAGCAGAACATAATACAAAAAAGACTCAAAACCTGAACATGACATGATCTGGGCAGCGGATCATAACAGTTATGCTTATTTAAACAATAAACATTTTCTGACCAACTTGAACTGTTTGATACTGAAAAATTAAATAAACCCAACAAAATGTAACAAACGCAAATTAACCAGCAACATTAACTCAGGAGCACACTATTTAAAGGACTTTAACTTACAAAACAAAAATGAATAAAATAATTTGTGCTGTTTTTTGTTGTTGTTTATTTTTACATCAAAAGGAGGTAGTCAGAATGTCCACAATGAGAACGTTTTGCAGTGCACAGCATTTTTTGAAGCAGGGTGTGAACGTCTGGAGCCGTGAGGGGTCGTTCTTGGCCCAAGAGCGCACGGCCAGGCTGGTTCCAAGTTTACAGAGACTTTTTATTTTTGCAACAAAAGATATTTCTTTGTTTCTATGTCTTCTCTTTTCCAGTCCATTGCTTTTCAGCCCTATTCTATTGTCGCTTTTCTGGTCAGCATCTCTTCCTTGAGGTAATCCACATCACTTGTCTGTCATGTGACCACAAAAGGTCCTTGCCACTTGGCTAGTAATTTGGAGCTGGAGGTTGGGAGTAGTGCAAGTACTTTCTCTCCCGGTAAACATTTTCTAAGCTGGGTCCCCCGGTTGTACGTGCGCTGTTGTCGTTGTTGGGCGCGGAGCAAATTTTCCCGTGATAAGTGCCCCACTGTGGAGTTTTGCTCGCATGTCCAAAACATATTGGATCTCATTTTTACTGCGGCTGGAACCTTCCTCCCAGCTTTCTTTAATAAGGTCCAGCACGCTGCGTGGCCTTCTGCCATATAACAACTCGAACAGCTCAAAGCCGATAGAGGTCTGGGGTGCCTCTCGCATCGCAAACATTAAGGGATCCAGCCATTTATCCCAATTAGGTTTGTCCTCATGTATGAACTTCCGGATCATGGTTTTCAGTGTTTTATTTAATCTTTCCACCAGTCCATCCGTTTGTTGTAGATGCTGGTGCAGATGGACTTAATTCCTAGTAATCCGTATAGTTCCTTTATCGTGCGTGACATAAAGGACGTGCCCTGGTCAGTCAGAATCTCTTTCGGAATTCCAACTCGGGAAATGACTTGAAACAGTGCTTGCGCTACACTCTTTGCAGAGATGTAACGCAGTGGCACTGCTTCGGGATAGTGGGTTGCGTAATCCACCAGGACTAACACAAAGCGATATCCCCGTGTGCTCAGGTGAAATGGTCCGATGAGGTCCATTCCAATTCTGTCGAATGGTACCTCTATTAGTGGTAATGGGCGCAAAGGGGCCTTCGGGATGGCCGCCGGGTTAACCAGCTCGCAATCCGGACAAAAATTAATCGCGGGACTGCTAGAGGGGAAAATCCTCCGTGGGTTGCCAATGCAGGGCCGGTTCCCACTGAGTACCGTGCAGATACTCCCCTGTCCTACGGTCCGTGAACGCATCCCCACACACTGTTCCACTAGATGGCTAAACCCCCGCCAATTTGTCCCTAAAATCAGGGGGTGGGTAAGGTGCGCGCTCAAGGCAACCTTTACAGTATGTTTTTGGCCCTTGTACCCGATTTCTACGGGCACAATAGGGTACGTGTGCACATCCCCATGTATACACCTAATTCTCCCTTGTGTTGCATGCCTCAATGCCCTGGGTCGAAGCAGGTTCCGGTGGATCATGCACTGTTTGCAGCCCGAATCCACCATAGCCCGGTGTGTACTGTTTTGTACCCTTACCGGGACGCAACACGTCTCCCCTGGATCGGGGGAGGAGGCTGGAGGCCCAGCAAACCAGTATCACCTGGCCCACCTCCATTGCAGAGCACTCCCCCCTCAGGTGACCGGGCTGTCCGCACCTCCAACACACCTGCCCTGGTGTTCGCAGTTCCGTCTACGGGGGAAGCCCGCCATCAGCAGCGCCGGTACCCTGGAATAAAGGACCAGAGGTACAGTTATACCCCCCCCCCCCCCGTGATGATGCTGGTGTGTGTGTATTTTTTGTTTTTGTTTGGTGGATATGTCTGACTCTGGAACCTGCTCATGGGTCGGCGTAGCCCCTGCCGGTCGGGAACAGGGCTCCAATGGCGCCGCTGCCTCCGGCGGTGTGGATCGTCTGCGCGGGGCGGGTGTGTGTTTTTCTTCCGGTCTTGGGGTCACCTCCTTCCTCCGTGTGTCGCGATGGACCGCCAGGTGATCCTCCGCCATGCTTACCGCTTTGGTCAGGTTTTGCGGCCGGCGGTACCTCACCCACGCCGAGGTATGTGCCGGGATGGCCTCCAGGAACTGCTCCATCAAGATGAGCTCGAACATGTGGCTGTCCTGTTCTCCTGGCTTGAGCCATCTTGCGGCCCCATCCCGGAGCTGCTGCCCAAGAGCAAATGGTCGGTCATTTGGTCCCAATTTCAAAGACCGGAAACGGCGCCGATGGTCTTCTGCCGTGCTACCGACCCGGTCCAGGATTGCTCTTTTCGGATGCTGGAATTGTACCTGGGCCGCTGCTGGCAGGCTGAGCGCTGCGCCTCGCCCGCTAGGAGCGGCAACAGCCTCACCCCCCCACTCTTCTTGCGGCCAGCCGCATGCTGTTGCTGTGGCCTCGAAGTTTTCGACATAGGCTCGCGGATCCTCGTCCTCCGCCATGCGCTGCGCTTGGTGCCCCCCCGCTCTGTCCATCAGTGACTGCAGTACCTGCGCCTGCTGCTGGCTTGCCGCTGATACCTCTGCCAGCACTCTCCCAAGTGCCTCCAGTGGAGTCAGAGCCGTCATTTCTTCCTTCCTTTTTTTTATTTCTATCCTCTGGGTTCTTTTGGTTGGGCGCCAATGTGAACGTCTGGATCCGAGGGGGGTCGTTCTTGGCCCAAGAGAGCACAGCCAGGCTGGTTCCAAGTTTACAAAGACTTTTTAATTTTTCAACAAACAATCTTTCTTTATTTCTACGTCTTCTGTTTTCCAGTCCGTTGTTATTCAGCATTATTTTATTGTCGCTTTTCTGGTCAGCGTCTCTTCCTTGAGGTCTTTCCGCCCCCCCCCTTCATGGTCTCCAGCGCTCCTGATAAAGAGACAGGTGATTAGACAACTCTTTCCAGCTGACAAATCTCCTCACCTGTCATTGCTTCACAACAGGCTCATGAGCATGCCCCGCCCGCAGGGGACACGTCGACCACGCCCCTCCACACAGGGTTTTAAGCATGATATCCCATTATACTGACTTTAGAATTTGACTATTTTAATATATTGTATTTAATTATATTAATTTTATATAATATTATTTAATATTATATAATGTTATATTATATTATATGAAATAGGCATCAGCGCCCCCCGCGACCCCAAAGGGAAGAAAATGGATGGATGGATTATATTGTATTTGATTATAGTTTGATCCATCCATCCATCCATTTTCTACCGCTTATTCCTTTCGGGGTCGCGGAGGGCACTGGTGCCTATCTCAGCTACAATCGGCGGAAGATTGCGTACACCCTGGACAAGTTGCCACCTCATCGCAGGGCCAACACAGATAAACAGACAACATTCACACTCACATTCACACACTAGGGCCAATTTAGTGCTGCCAATCAACCTATCCCCTGGTGCATGTCTTTGGAAGTGGGAGGAAGCCGGAGTACCCGGAGGGAACCCACGCAGTCACGGGCAGAACATGCAAACTCCACACAGAAAGATCCCAAGCCCGGGATTGAACCCAGGACTGCAGGGCCTTCGTATTGTGAGGCAGACGCACTAACCCCTTCTTCCACCGTGCTGCCCTATAGTTTGATTATTTATTTAAATAATGCCTAAAATGCATTACACAAATCCAACTATTTTTGTAACATATAACATGCTGATTCATGTATTTGTAAGGGTATTCAAATGTTGAGGTTTATTTATGTTTCTATGCGCAGCGCAAATCACAAAAAAATAAAAATAGCAATTTGTGTCCTTCTGTTCTCATTTTGGTTGCATCAGCTGGGCATGTTCTTTGAGCTGTCACGTTTCATTTGTTGCTATCTTGCCTTTGGCAATGCAGGCACAGCGTCATTGTGCTTGGTGCTGTTTGGACTTTGACTTTATGTCACATGTGTTTAGAAAGAATACTTTCCGTTGGGCATCAGGATGGCATAGTTGATTAGGATGAGTAAATACAGGGCAAACCTTTCATTAACTAAATACAGAGGTGCCTCAAAATGAATTGTTATTGTTAGTTATAATGCAAAAAATGTAGTTACACACATTCCCTTCATGTTTTGGTGGAGCAAATGTCACAGTGATTACCGGAAGATAAGATCAAAACATCTGGTTTTACTCGCTAGCATTAGCTTCCAGCTCGAGATGGAAAAAAAACTCCGTTTTTCAACCATGGGAGGAAATAAAGTGAGTTAAGGACAGTGCTGAGTTGAAGAAGTGGATGATATTTATTGAATTAAAAAAAAAACAACTAATCAAAAACATGACAGTTTGTGCACTTGACTTGATAAATCAGTTCTAGCATATCACTCCTACTCTGCAACATAATAAAGCCAAATGAGGATGTTAAAATAATGTCTAAATGGCGAACATTTATCCATAAAAATATGGAGATGCTGCTGATGGAGCGTTTGGCAGGGAAGTAGCTGGAAGGAGATCCTCTAGGAGTCCACTCTTCAAGGTAAATGCTGTACATTTTTATTGCATTACTTAATTAGTCGCGACTGCAGTTATTCGTATTCATATTGTACATTTTTTTAATTTTAAAATTGTTTTTTTTTTCATATCTTTTTAAAAGTATTATCATCTAAACATTCTAAATGTATGTTCTTTTTTAGAAAGCATGTTAGATGTTAAAATTGTGATGTTTTGGGTGGACAAAGAAGCAACTAAAATGAATTTAAGGGTGGACTTTGATTTGAGATTCAAGTGTTTTGAACTAAGAATTCTGTCACAGAACCAATTAAGCTTGGAAGTACTACTACTACTGTGCAACAACATACAATTAGGGCTGTCAAGTGTCAATTGTTTCAATCAGATTAATTGCACTCTTAAGCTGATTAATCACAGGTTATTACTCGCTTGCATATTTAAAATTTGCTAAAGAAAATACCCCAATATTGGGACACAAATGCTGCTTTGTTGTCAGAATGTAACCATAGCTCATTTTAAATGTTTTACCTAACTGCAAGGCATTAATTTGCTTAAAATTTGGTGAGAGTAAGTATACTAAGAATTAAGAGCACATTTTGAAAGCATTTGCAATAATATAGCAGTGAAGTGAAGCGAATTATATTTATATAGCGCTTTTCTCAAGTGACTCAAAGCGCTTTACATAGTGAAACCCAATATTTCCGTTACATTTTTTTTTTTAAACCAGTGTGGGTGGCACTTGGAGCAGGTGGGTAAAGTGTCTTGCCCAAAGCCATAACGGCAGTGACTAGGATGGCGAAAGCGGAGATTGAACCTGCGACCCTGAAGTTACTGGCACAGTAACCAACTGAGCTATGCCGCCCAAACAAAGTACAGATGGTAAACACCCCCATAAACAACTTAACATATAGAACAGTATTTAGATTGTCATTTACTCTTCCTTGAAAAAAATAAATAGGCACATTAAGGAATGATATTTGCATCATTTATATGTATTAAAATAAGCTTGGTCAATCAAATGAATAGATTGTATTTTACATCCTGTTAATTGTATAACATGCATGGATACAGTAGATATCAAGTTATGTAATAAGTGTTTGAAAGCTGAAGGAACTCTAATTCATTTATTGTGGGAATGTCAAAGACTAAAGATCTGTGTCCATTGTGAGATGTACCTTGGTTGACCTTTGTAGGCCACTATAGGTCACGCCAGGTGCGTCACCACACCTGCTAATGTTAGCCATGTGTGTTGAACTGCGCTTCTGCAGACGGCTGAAGGGAGTCGTGTAAAAAAGAAGATATGACATGCTGTTACAGTTAAGGACTACATTCAAACAGTCACCAAAGGTTGGCAAAATTTGTGACCTCAAAACCGTTTAATTTGCCGTAAGGAGGCAGCACTTTTCAAGCTTTCAAACCTCAAAAGACTTCTGGTATGCGGACGAAGAAAAGAAACGCAGACAAACGCAGCAATTTATCGATGATGACAAAGTTATTGAGTTAATTTTCATCTACCAGTCTATTGATTGACTGACCACCATCAGCACAGTCTTACAATTGAATGGGATATCAAGTGTATCAAGCAGAGAATAAAAATTTTTTTAATGCATCTGCATAACGACTTCAATGCTTTTTAACGCCATTCAAAACATAAATTTTTGCATAATTCATTCAATGCCCTGCATAAACCCTGTATTTCCATTGCTTTAAAGTACCAGTAGAGTTGACTTTATGCTTATTTGTGTTTAGTTGTATCCATTAAACCAGGGGTCGGCAACCTGCAGCTCCGGAGCCGCATGCGATGGCCACTCTGATGTGGCTCAGCTCCACAATCACCGACCCCCCCGATTGCTACGGGGGTATTCCGGTTCTCGGAGCCTCTTCCGGACATCACCCGGGGTCAAAATTCTTCGATTTTCACTCGGACAACAATATTGAGGGCGTGCCGTGATGGCTTTATTTTTAAACGTTCTCTACAACATGTCATCGCGTCCGCCTTTACTCCATGCTATCTACATGCCGGCCGGACACATGCATTTTGCCACTTCCTTAGTCAATGGTACGAGATTGCAAGGCATACTGGGTGATACAGAGTACACTGAAGGTTGTGATATAAACAACTTTAACACTCTTACTAAAATGTGCCACACTGTGAACCCACACCAAACAGAAATGACAAACACATTTCGGGAGAACATCCTCACAGTAACACATTATAAACGCAACATACCGGTAATACTTACCCAGAATGCCATGCATCTATGACTCTTTCAGACCCCCGCACCCCCAACCCCGCCCACCTCAACCGACGCACGGAATGGGGGTGGGGGGGTGTATAATATAGCCTGAAAGAGTCATGGATGCATGGCATTCAGGGTAATTGTTATGTTGCGTTTATAATGTGTTACTGTGAGGATGTTCTCCAGAAATGTGTTTGTCATTCTTGTTTTTTGTGGTATTAGTAAGAGTGTTAAAGTTATTTATATCACAAACTTAAGTGTAAACTGTATCACCCAGTATGCCTTACAGTCGTGTACGTGTATCTGCGGAAGCCACATACAACATGTTACTTGACAAGCAAGCTGTCTGTACATGTTGTAGAAGGCGTCTAAGGCAATGGCTTCATGGCACGCCCTTTTTACTGTTATTTGGGTGACCACCAGCAGATATTCGCGAGAATGGTTGCGGCTCCCATTGTCTTCTTAATTTTGTGAAACGGGTCAAAATGGCTCTTTGAGTGGTAAAGGTTGCTGACCCCTGCATTAAACCATATCCAATTGTATTTACAATCCGCAAAGTATGTGAAAACACTGTTTAAACATCACATAATGCCACAAATTCAGCCACACTTTTGAAATATTGTGCTCTGAATACACTCAGCTATTTTCTGAGATTGACATCACAATAGGAACGCTTCTGTACTCTGACAATGTTATCCGATCAGTCATACTGGAAATACGCAAAAATTGGAAAGCGATGTGGTGTTTATCATTCACAATCCTAATGTGAGACAAGGCCAAGGCATGAGTCTGTTGTGGCCAGTGCCCTGTACTTTGCAGTAGTTTGTTGGGGGATCAGCATCAGCAAAAGGGACTTAAATCGGATTGACAAACTGATCCGGAAAGCCGGCCAAGCTATTGGCACGAAGTTGACCATGTTTGTGTCAGTGAGGGACAAGAGGAACCTGGACAAACTGCTCGACATCATGGACAATCCTGCCCACCCACTCCACCAGACAACTGAGGGACAGCGGAGCTCATACTCCAACGGGCTACTTCAGCTTCGTTACCAAAGTGTTTGATTCAAGATCTCCTTCATTATGCACTCCATTCAGCTGTACAATCACTCACCAAACAGCGATATATGATATATATTAACTGACCGCTTCTATGTTTAGCTAACTCTCTTTGTTTGTAATGTATAATTTCTGCTGGATCTACTCTCTATTTTATGCTGCCCTTTTTTGCTGCAGCTGTTACTTACACTGTAATATTGTACATGGTAATTAGGATTTGTTATATATTGTATATATTATATAAAAATAAAATATATCAGTATATATAATATACTATATACATAATATGTAAATATTACAAATATGATATATTTTATATTGCTAATATGGTACATTTTTAGTCTATTTTATACCTGCATTATCCTTTCCATCCTTTGTAACTGAGCTACTGTGTGGAACAATTTCCCTTGTGGATCAATTAAGTTTGTCAAAGTCTCAGTTTGTCTAAGTCTAGGTATAAGAATACATACGCTTGGCTTATTTTATACATTCGAAATTGTAAATAAATAGCCAACAATGTAGTCTACAGATCGAGGGTCCTCTGTTGCGCTCATTATACATTATCTCTAAAAATATCCAGAAACTGACAACAATATTCCATTTACATGTTGTGACGCTGCTATTGTTGACATACTGGGCTGACGGCTACTTCTACTTTGTCCCAAAATGGCTAAAACTAAGTTCCATATTATAATTACTGCAGCTCTCACCTGGTAATAGACAAATGTGGCCATGGTCTGACAGTCTGGTCGACTTTCACGTCCCCCGAGATGGCAAAATAGATCCCACAAGACACTTCTTGCAGGAACTTTTTTTAACCCTTTGTGAGGATTGCGATTAACTCTTCATCCGAACGGAATTGTGTGAGCGTCCTATTGGTCGACATCCCAGCGAAGGTTGAAATATTACAGCAAATGTTTCTTTTACAGTGGTTTGTTATGGTTAGCTTGTATTTTTAGCACCTAGCAATGCTGCGGATGCTAGTGTCACAATGAAACTGCAGCCATCACTCGGCTTCTGAAACTCATTGCTCACCCTCTTTGTGTTCGGGCTCAAAAATATAAGCAGTAGTTGTTGGCTATCACAAAGTCTGCTTGATTACTATTGGGAAGGGATCTTTGGTTCCTAGTGCAACGTCACGTGAATATGTGACTGGCTGGATTGATCTATTTATTTGCAAATTTTGGAAATCTTTTGGTGTCATAAATCAGACATATATGATAATAGCTTCAATCTAGAGGCAACTTGTTTTTTCCACTCTTCTGGTACTCTAAGATGCTATTTTAAACTTGTTGTGCGCCAATGATAAGAAATATTGTCGCTGCAATGCCAACAAATTATCTCAGTTTTATCTTAAGTTCCATGGGAGTGTGTTGAGAAACGAAACTGTCCGCCTCTCATCAGTCATCCCCAAGTAACAACAGGTGCTGACTTTCGGGTTTATGTGGGGTCATAACAAACGGTGTGATTAATTTATGAGAACGCAATATTAAATTTTTTTATTATCATTATCGTCATGCGTTAACGTGTTAACATTGACAGCCCTACAAAAAATAGAACGAAATAAAACAATGTCCATCTATTTCCTAATGTTAGTCCCTCTCAGGGTCACATGGGTGCTGGAGCCTATCCCAGCTGCACTCAGGCAGAAGGCGTGGAACACCCTGGACAAGTCGCCACCTCATTGCAGGGCCAACACAGATAGACAGACAACATTCACACACTAGAGCCAAATTAGTGTTGCCAATCAACCTATCCCCAGGTGCATGTCTTATGGAAGTGGTAGGAAGCCGGAGTACCCGGAGGGAACCCACGCAGTCATGGAGAGAACATGCAAACTGCACACAGAAAGACCCTTTACTCGAACCCCTCGCTGTGTAATCTCTTGTCCATTGGGTAACAATATAGAACTATTTGATTAAGAAACAGTCACTAATTCAAAATAACTAAATAATGTAAATAATAACGAAAATATCAAATATTAAGGGCTGCTCTCTGTTCTGACTCTGCTCTCTCCCTGCAGAGCTAGGAGAGAGGGGCTAAGTGTGTGCCTGAGTGTGCAGCAGAGAGAGAGAGAGAGATGCTCTGTTTGCACACACATAACTATAGAAAAGCAAACTGAGGAAAATTGAGGAATTTGCTGGACGTATAACATCGGAAAACTAAAACAAAATTATCGATACCATCAAACTAGTACCGATCAGATACAGTATTTAAACTCACATTTGTATCAATACTATCGATAATTGGATCGATGCAACCAGACCCAGAAGAAAGGTTATTTATCCAATCCAATCCAATCCACTTCATCTATATAGCTCGTTTAAACAACAAAATGTTTCCAAAGTGCTACACAACAATATTAAAAACAACATTCAAAGACTATCCTGAGCTCCGCCAATGACTGAATAAAAACAAAAAATAAAAATAAATAATAATAAATAAATACATATAAAACCAATATAAAAACGATTTTAAGTGTGAAACCAATAAAACAGTAAATATAAATCATAATTTTAAAACAAAGAGGACAACAGATGACCAGACAACTCACGTAGTGTTAAAAGCCAGAGAATAAAAATGGGTCTTAAGACGAGACTTAAAACACTCCTCTGGGGGAGCAGTCCGAATAAGGGGGGGGGGCAGAGTGTTCCAGAGTTTAGGGCCGACCACAGAGAAGGCCCTGTCTCCCCTGGTCTTAAGTCTGGTCTTGGCCACCACGAGCTGGAGCTGGCTCTCGGTCCTCAGAGCGCGTGCAAGATTGTAAGTTTGGATGAGGCCTGAGATATATTGAGGTGCCAGTCGATGTAAAGATTTAAAAACAAAGAGCAAGGTTTTAAAATCAGTTCTAAAATGAACAGGGAGCCGGTGCAAAATCTCAAGGATTGGGGTTATATGCTGGCGTTTCCTGGCCCCTGTTAAAAGTCCTGCTGCCGCGTTCTGGACTAACTGCAACCGGCAGAGAGCTTTTTGGCTAATGCCAGCATAAAGTGCATTGCAGTAGTCCAGGCAACTTGAAATAAAAGTATGCACGCACGACTTGTTCAAAAAGGTTAAACAATAAAAGATAAATCAACAGCCAGCCGGAGTCTTCAATTTGGCCCATGAGATGTCATTAATTTTAATAAGGATGTTTCCCAATTATTTTAAATACATGTATCTGACAATCTAGTTGGTGCCACTGTGACGCTATTTGGTGAGTAATTCAGGTCAATGACAACATTTACTTAGATGACCCCAATACAAACACTATTTCCTAGTTATGGCGCAAAAAAAAAAAAAAAATGCAACCAACACAAAAAGTCAACACACATGGTCACACGTTACACAACCTGCTTACTGAACATTGTGGATATTATTAAAAAAAGTTCATGTACCATAAAAAAATCTACATTAAATCTTTTTGGATTTATTCAAATGCATGGTGGAAAAAATGCAAAATGCTCTCTCTGCACTTGTCCATGTTTGGCACATTCTTGCTGCTGAATGTTTTTGGTTGATAAAGGAGGTCCTCACGAAAGTAAACAAGGTAGCAGTCAAACTTTCACATACAATTATATTAATTATATATATCCCTTTTATTAATATATTATTTATATATATCCATTATATTAATATATTATGTATATACAATATACAATGATTTTCAAATCATTTTCAACCCATATTCAGTTGAATATGCTACAAAGACAACATATTTGATGTTCAAACTGATAAACCTTTTTTTGTTTACAAAAAATCATTAACTTTAGAATTTGATGCCAGCAACACGTGACAAAGAAGTTGGGAAAGGTGGCAATAAATACTGATTGTGAACAGTTGGGTGCCATGATTGGGTATAAAAGCAGCTTCCATGAAATGCTAAGTAATTCACGAACAATGATGGGGCGAGGGTCACCACTTTGTAAGCAAATTGTCGAAAAGTTTTAGAACAACATTTCTCAACGAGCTATTGCAGTTCCCAAATGTTTAATGAGTGTTGTTAAAAGAAAAGGTTATGTAAAACAGTTGTGAACATGCCTTTTCCCAACTACTTCGGCATTTGTTGCAGCCATGAAATTCTAAGTTAATTATTATTTGCAAAAGAAAATAAAGTGTATGAGTTTGAACATCAAATATCTTATCTTTGTAGTGCATTCAATTGAATATGGGTTGAAAATTATTTGCAAATCATTGTATTCCGTTTATATTTACATCTAACACAATTTTCCAACTCAAATGGAAACGGGGTTTGTATATATATATATATATATATATATATATATATATATATATATGTATATATATATACATATATATATATATATATATATATCTTTATATATAAGGGTTTCCCCTACATGTAAAGCAGGGGCCGGCAACCTTCACCACTCAAAGAGCCATTTTGACCCGTTTCACAAAGTAAAGAAAACAATAGTAGCCACATAACTCTTATGAAATGTATAATGAAATAATACTGTATAATACTGTACTTCTGTTAAAATGTAATAATCACTTATTCTTCTGTAGTTTGATGCTTTACATTAAGTTTGGACGATACCACAACTTTGGGTATCAATCCGATACAAAGTATTTACAGGATCACACATTGGTCATATTTAAAGTCCTCATGTGTCCAGGGTCATATTTCCTGAGTTTATGAACATAATACACTTTTTAAAAAAACAAAAGAATGATGTTAAAAAATATCAATGTAATCATAGTAGTATCGATAAGATGTGCTATTGTACGTGGTATAATTACAGTGGATGTTAGTTGTAGATCCACCAATGGCGTTTGTTTATACTGTAGGTCCTGGAAGAGTTGGTGCAGCAGGGAATTCTGGGAATTTGTTCTGTAGTGTTTATGTTGTGTTGCGATGCAAATATGCTTCCAAAATGTGTTTGTCGTTGTTGTTTAGTGTGGTTACACTATATGGCCAATATTTATGACTGTGTTGTCATTGTTCATACTGCCACCCTTAGTGTGACATATATGGTTGTTGAGTAAGTATGCCCTTCATCCTCTAGTGTGCATCCATTCATCCGAATTCTACCAACGTATGCAGAGGCAAGATGACTGTGTCATTAGGTCAACTTTTGACAGCTTTGTGTCAAAAGTTGTGTTTCCTGGGGATTCGCAGGAAGTACAGTTACCGCTGTGCCTTTATCACCATGGCAATGATGTTAATGGATAAGAGAAGGGTGGTTTGTAATGTAATGTGATATTTCTGTCTAAGTCAGGGGTGCCCATTACGTCGATCGCGAGCTACCAGTCGACCGCGGGGGGTGTGTCAGTCGATCTCGAGCCAGGCTTTTAAAAAAAATAGACCTAAAAATTAGTGATCATCAATCTTCACCAAGATGTCACTTAAATGACATGCACGGTACCGGAGGGTCTTGTGAGATGACGCTGGCTGCTGCAAGATCATTATTATGAAAATATGACCGAGAGGAAGGCGAGAAACACTTTTTATTTCAACAGACTCTCGCGCCGTACCTTCCGTCAAAACTCTAAAAGCCCTGCTTCATGCTGCCTGCGCTAACTAAATACAGAGTCTCGGAAAACTGGCGTGCACAAGCGATCCCTCAGAAAGCTGGCGTGCACATCACTTGTGCACGCCAGCTTTCCGAGACTCTTATTTTGTTAGCGCAGGCAGCATGAAGCAGGGCTTTTATTGTGAAGATAGGAAATGTGCAGTCGGCCTTTAGAGTTTTGACGGAAGGGACGGCGCGAAAGTCTGTTGAAATAAAAAGTGTTTCTCGCCTTCCTCTCTGTAATTTTTTCATAATAATGAACTGGCAGCAGCCAGCGTCATCTCACAAAACCCTCGGGTGCCGTGAATGTCAATTAAGCAAGCTACGGAATTTGCCGCCAATGTTTATCTTGTAAAGTGTATGGAAGCTGGATGAATTAGAAGCCAAAAACTAACCACTTTTATGTGGTATTGTACAGAAAGGACAACTTTTTTTCTCCTCCATTTGAAAATGTGGGCGTTATCATCATTACTGTCTGATTCCAATCAATGCAAGTCATCAGAATCAGGTAATACACCAACTTATATTCTTGTCTTCGTGAAAGAAAGACATCTATATGTGTTACACATGCTTGTATTATCATTAAACACATTTAACTCGTTTACAAAAATGTCTCTTTCATAAATAAATAAATATAAATGATATATATAAATGAGGTAGATCCCCTCGGGTTGGTCAATTGAAAAGTAGCTCGCCTGCAGAAAAAGTGTGGGCACCCCTGGTCTAAGTAAATGCTAGTGCATCAATTTAGGGATAGGAAGGACATTTTTTTGCAGATTGAAATAAACCCTATATTTATCCATCCATTCATCTTCTTCTGCTCATCCGAGGTCGGGCCGCGGGGGCAGCAGCCTGAGCAGGGAAGCCCAGACTTTCCTCTCCCCAGCCACTTCGTACAGCTCTTCCCGGGGGATCCTGAGGCGTTCCCAGGCCAGCCGGGAGACATAGTCTTCCCAACGTGTCCTGGGTCTTCCCCGTGGTCTCCTACCGGTCGGACGTGCCCTAAACACTTCCCTAGGGAGGCCTTAGGGTGGCATCCTGACCAGATGCCCGAACCCCCTCATCTGGCTCCTCTCGATGTGGAGGAGCAGCGACTTTACTTTAAGCTCCTCCCGGATGGCAGAGCTTCTCACCCTATCGCCAAGGGAGAGCCCCTCCACCCGGCGGAGGAAACTCATTTCGGCCGCTTGTACCCGTGATCTTGTCCTTTCGGTCATAACCCAAATCTCCTGACCATAGGTGAGGATGGGAACATGGATCAACTGATAAATTGAGAGCTTTGCCTTCCGGCTCAGCTCCTTCTTCACCACAACGGATCGATACAGCGTCCGCATTACTGTCGATCTCACGATCCACTCTTCCTTCACTCCTCCCTTTTACGGGCGAGAACCATGGACTCAGACTTGGAGGTGCTGATTCTCATCCCCGTTGCTTTACACTCGGCTGCGAACCAATCCAGTGAGAGCTGAAGATCCTGACCATATAAAGCCATCAGGACCCCATCATCTGCAAAAAGCAGAGACCTAATACTGTAGCCACCAAACCGGATACCCTCAACGCTTTGACTGTGTGTAGAAATTCTGTTCATAAACCGTATATTCTTTTGTAAAATGTTCTGGTTGATATTCACCAGACTGAATACAACATTGTGTTAGCAGAGAAGGTTAAAGCATTGTCAAGCAGAGATATTTGAATATCATTAATTTGTACATCATGTAATGTACAGAATATTAGAAGCATTTATTCAGGGAGAAATGGATGCACTTTTTATAGTCTTAGGTATGACTCGGCCGGGGTTTGAACTCACGACCTACCAATATCAGGGCGGACACTCTAACCATTAGGCCACTGAGTAGGTGATAATATGAGTTTAAAAACTGTCTGATATAATATTAAAGTCCAAGGACAATGGAGACACTTTGTGCTGTCGTCCAAACCTCCCATCATCAATACACAACCTTAACTTAATGGGGTATTGTGGGCTTCTCTAACTTAAGAAAAACAATCATGATTTTACCCAACAGAACAGCAACAATGCAAAAATATCATCCGTTTAAAAACACATTTTGTTCATGAATATATCTCCATCGTAGCAGGCACATGGACGTCTGTGCACCTGTAACAGAGGCCAGTTAATTTCAGAATAGTGCTGGCAGTCTGGGGAATTGCCTCTGCTTTTAGCCCAGTAGTCAGGACGCTCGCCTGTCACACCGACAACCTGACTTCGTACCCTGCTCATACGAAAAAACAACGCAGCCGACAGAGAGTGCACAATAGCTACACAAAGCAGTGATGTCCGTGATTAATAGCTATGAACACCAATCATTGCACTCCGCCGTCAAAATCGGGGGTTCCTGATTGGGTGACGGCCGCTGGTCTTCAGCCCAGGTAGCCCCGTACATTAAGGCTGCCATGACAATTTTGGCCAAAAATCAATGCAACTCCGTAAAAAGTAATACATGCTGAAGTAATGCCAAGGTCACATTGTGTGCCATAATCAAAGCTAAAGACAAATGTCCAACTGAAAATTACAATGGACAACCATAATTCTACCAGGCAGTAAATATAAATATATATTCATAGCAACCATGCAGCAAAAAGTGCATTTTTGTATTACTCACATGCAATTGATGACAGACTAAACTAAACCTTGAGTGTGTTTTTCTCAGAGCCTTCAGTTCCCCAAGAGGAGCTCGTCCAGCATGAGGGGTTACATCTTCAATGATGTGAAGTCTGCAACAATGTCCTTCAGAGACAGCATCACCGGGACACATCCAACGCCTCCGGTCAACTTTAACCCCTTCTCCCCCGACTCCCTGCTCATCCAGTCGGCCACGGAGCAGGGCAGCAACGGGAAACGAGTGCACTGGAATGTGTACGTCATCGCTTTTACTCTTTGCTCAGCGTCAGCGTCAACACCATTAAAGCACTTAATTACACAACACTTTGCACACAATCTATTGTCACTAAAAGCATGGGACACAAAAGGCGAAACATGCACCCCTTGTTATCCTTACAGTTCCAGTGGTGAAGACTTGGAGACAGGTGAGGCTAAGGAACATGAGGAAATCATGCCAGCATCCAAAGTAATTATCCAAATTTTATTCATCCATCATCTGTCGTGGGGTATTGTCTGGAGTCTCAGTGTGAGTTAATCTTTCTCTTTCCTCTCCTTCAGAGCATTACCATGATGCAGAGCAACATGATGGCGTCTCGCTACGACTCAGAGTTCCTGGAGCTGGTAAAGATCGGCTGTGGCCAGTTTGGCACAGTGTTCAAGTGTGTAAAGAGACTAGATTTGGGGCGCTCACACTTTTTCTGCAGGCGAGCTACTTTTCAATTGACCAAGTCAAGGAGATCTACCTCATTCCTATTTATAATTTATATTTATTTATTTATGAAAGAGACATTTTTGTTAACAAGTTAATGGTGTTTAATGATAATACAAGCATGTTTAACACACATAGATTCCTTTCTTTCATGAAGACAAGAATATAAGTTGGTGTATTTGATTCTGATGAATTGCATTGATTGGAATTAGACAGTGGTGTTGACAACGTCCGCATTTTCAAATGGAGGGAAAAAAAAGTCCTCCTTTCTGTCCAATACCACATGAAAGTGGTTGGATTTGGCATCTCATTTGTCCAACTTGCATACTCGTTTTTAAACACTTTGTTATGAGAGTAGCATATGTGTGTGGGCCTTTAATGTCTGGCAGCAGGTGAGTGACGTCAGTGAGAGTGCGGGTGGACAAGCAAGTGAGAAAGCGGTCGCTGAGGGCGGGGGAGAAATACATTGGCATCAAACGCCGTAGCTTGCTAGGTTGTGCACGCTAGCTTTCTGAGACTCTTATTTTGTTAGCACAGGCAGGATGAAACAGGTCTTTTATGGTGAAGACAGGAACTGTGCAGTCGGTCTTTAGAGTTTTGACAGTAGGTACGGAGTCTCTAGAAATAAAATGTGTTTCTCTGCGTCCGCCCTGTTAGTGATTTTTTTCTTAAATATGAGCTCGCAGCAGCCAGCGTCATCTCACAAGATCCTCGGGTGCCGAGAATGTCAAACAACTGACGAAAGTGAAGTCTTGGTATGATTGATGATTGCTCTTTTTTATGTCTATTTTTTAATGCCTGGCTTGAGATCGACTGACACACCCTCCGAGATCGACCAGTCGATCGCGATCGACGTAATGGGCACCCCTGGATTAGATGGATGCATCTACGCCATCAAGCACTCCAAGAAGCCACTCTGTAAATAAAGATATGTAAATAATAAATGACAGTGTCTATATCAGGCCGACAACATGAACACATCGGCTGTAGGGTTAGCTTATTAACATTAGCCTTCTGTTCCCTCCAGTTGAGGCTAATAACTACTCAAATGGAGTGTCACTTAGTGTTGTGTCGTTCGCGAACGATTCGTTTGAACGAACGGATCTTTTGAGTGAACGTACTGAACCGAATCACTTCATGAACTGATTCGTTCCTTTCTCAGTTCAGTTGAGCTCCGCCGGGACCATGCCGGTATGAGTGGAACTGGCGCATTCTGTGACTCACTGAACCCTCGACGCAGCCAGCTACTCATCATGGGGCCAGGACTCAGCGGAAGATTCGTTCACTGCGGATTAACGACATGAATCACTCAGTGAACGACAACGCTCTCGCTCTCAGGACTCGCGAACCTACTGACACAGAGAAGTGACTGTGTCGCGGATGATGACGTCACATTGAGGATCTCGTTCAGTCACTGTTCATTAGGTGCTGAGGGCTTGTGTCGATCGCCAACTGACACACAGCGAGATATGCCGCCTGGGAAGCTGTTACTGACTGACTCATGATTCGCCGACCTGCACACATTTTTTTATTCTATTTTTCATATCGTGTTTATTATATACCGCTTTTAGAGTGATCATAATTGTTTTGAAAAAATATATATAACCCACATTGGATGTGATATAAAAGGAAGAGTGATTTTTATTACATTTTTAATACATGTATGTTTTGTTAGAAACATTATATGTTAAAATAATAAAATATAATGTGAAAAAAGAAAACTTGTAACACATTTTAGAATAATTTTTTCTATCTTCTCAGATCCACTATAATTTGTTAAAACAAATATAATGTAATAAAGTAGAAAATAATTGCATTTCAAACACATTTAAGAATATATTTCGATTTTGTCGTCTAGTAAAATGTTAAAATGTAAAAATATTAATACCATTTGTAACTTTGTATGTAATTTTTACCACTTTAAAAAAGTTTTTATTTTTTTAAATTTTGTTTTCAGATCCATTTTAAAATGTCATGGACAACTCATGGAGAGGACACAAAAAAAGAAGAAGGAAAAATGGTTTATATTTGTAGCAAATTTTAAAATAAATTGTTATTATGTTGTCGGAATCAATTTGAAATGTTAAAATAATTACATCTAATGTAGTAATTAGAAGAAATAAAAAACATAATTTTCAAAACAGTGCATTCTGTGACTCACTGAACCCTCGACGCAGCCAGCTACTCATCATGGGGGCGGGGGGAGGGACTCAGCGAACGATTCGTTCACTGCAGATTAACAACATGAATCACTCAGTGAACGTCAATGCTTTCACTCTCAGGTCTCGCAAACCTACTGACACGGAGAAGTGATTGTGTCTCGGAGGAGGACGTCACATTTAGGCTCTCGTTTAGTCACTGTGCGCGTCGTTCGCCAACTGACACACACCGAGATCTGCCGCTGGGGAAGCTGTTACTGACTGACTCATGATTCGCCGACCTGCACACATTTTTTTTTGTGGGGTTTCGGGGAACACATTTTTTGAACAAATCAATTTAAGGAACTGATTCTAGTGATTCAGTACAGTCAAAAGAACTGCCGATCCCATCACTAGTATCACTGACTGCTTTTCCAACATGTAATAAAATAATAAATAGTTATTATTTGATAACATTTACCTTTGTCCCACTCGTGTACTGCCTCTTTTATTTCACATTTGTCTAACAGAGTCTCAGTGTAGTAAGCAGCTGAGGTCGTTGCTTCGAGTCCGGCTTCATACTTCTCCACTTCTCAAAGCATAGCAAAATTAAGTTTGTGAAAATAGAAAAACAACATTAAACTGCAATGAAAATATAATTTAAAGACTGCAAGTTAGTAAAAATACTGCTAAATAGTTCCACTGATCAGCATTCTTCAGCACACAGATGCCCCACTAAAGTTCCTGCAAGTCGAAAGTAAATTTTTCTCTCCTTTGTTAAGTTTGTTGTAATAGAAATACACAAGAAATGGGAAATACAAACCCTGTTTCCATATGAATTGGGAAATTGTGTTGTTGAATTTGCAAATCATTTTCAACGCATATTCAATTGAATATGATACAAAGACAACATATTTGATGTTCAAACTGATAAACATTTTTTTTTGCAAATAATCATTAACTTTAGAATTTGATGCCAGCAACACGTGACAAAGAAGTTGGGGAAGGTGGCCATTTATACTGATAAAGTTGAGAAATGCTCATCAAACACTTATTTGGAACATCCCACAGGTGTGCAGGCTAATTGGGAACAGGTGGGTGCCATGATTGGGTATAAAAGCAGCTTCCATGAAATGCTAAGTAATTCACAAAAAAGAATGGGGCGAGGGTCACCAATTTGTAAGCAAATTGTCGAACAGTTTTAGAACAACATTTCTCAACGAGCTATTGCAAGGAATTTAGGGATTTTACAATCTACGGTCCGTAAAATCGTCAGAAGGTTCAGAGAATCTGGAGAAATCACTGCACGTAAGCGATAATATTACGAACCTTTGTTCTCTCAGGTGGTACTGCATCAAAAACCGACATCATTGTGTAAAGGATATCACCACAAGGGCTCAGGAACACTTCATAAAAACACTGTCAGTAACTACAGTTGGTCGATACATCTGTAAGTGCAAGTTAAAACTCTACCATGCAAAGCGAAAGCCATTCATCAACAACACCCAGGAACCGGCTTTGCTGGGCCCAAGCTCATCTAAGATGGACTGATGCAAAGTGGAGAAGTGTTCTGTGGTCTGACGAGTCCACATTTCTAATTATATTTGGAAACTGTGGACGTGGTGTCCTCCGAAACAAAGAGGAAAATAACCATCCGGATTGTTATAGGCGGAAAGTTCAAAAGCCAGCATTGGTGATGGTATGGGCGTGTATTAGTGCCCAAGGCATGGGTGACTTACACATCTGTGAAGGCACCATTAATGCTGAATGGTCCATACAGGTTTTGGAGCAACATATGTTGTCATCCAAGCAACGTTATCATGGACGCCACTGCTTATTTCAGCAAGACAATGCCAAGCCACGTGTTACAACAGCGTGGCTTCGTAGTAAAAGGGTGCGGGTACTTTCCTGGCCTGCTTGCAGTCCAGACATGTCTCCCATCGAAAATGTGTGGCGCATTATGAAGCGTAAAATATGACAGCGGAGACCCGGACGGTTGAACGACTAAAGCTCTACATAAAACAAGAATGGGAAAAGAATTCCACTTTCTAAGCTTAAACAATTAGTTTCCTCAGTTCCCAAACGTTTATTGAGTGTTATTAAAAGAAAAGTTGATGTAACATAGTGGTGAACATGCCCTTTCCCAACTACTTTGGCACGTGTTGCGGCCATGAAATTCTAAGTTCAATCAATCAATCAATCAATGTTTACTTATATAGTTAATTATTATTTGCAAGAAAAACAAACGTTTATGAGTTTGAACATCAAATATCTTGTTTTTGTAGTGCAATTAATTGAATATGGGTTGAAAATGATTTGCAAATCATTGTATTCCGCTTGTATTTACATCTAATACAATTTCCCAACTCATATGGAAACGGGGTTTGTAAACAAGTAGTCTAGTAATGGCCGTACTGTGTTAAAAAATTAAGTTTTAGATATGCCCACAACTGTGTTCAATAAATCAGCATTCGACAGCACAACCCATGCTCAATAATGTTCCGGGAACCTTGCAAAACCTTGCAAAACCTCGGAATGTTCCTGAAGAACTAAATCTACCCTGGTATTTTTGGTGGCAACACAGGGGGAACTTTATTTACCCAGGTAAACGGGAAAGTTCCTGTAAAAAGTAGTATAAAAATAGACCTACTATTTGGTAAATTTTACTGTTTTAGTGCATGTAAACATAGACCGTGGGCTGTGATTATAGATGGAAACACGTACAAAGTGGTGTTTCCTTTGCAGTGTAGAATTGATCTATGTAAGTACCTCCTCTTCAGACAGAATGCGTTGCAGGAAGTGTTCGCCCACGCCGTGCTGGACCAGCACCCCCACGTGGTGCATTATCAATCAATCAATCAATTATTACTTATATAGCCCTAAATCACTAGTGTCTCAAAGAGCTGCACAAACCACAACACAAACCACGACATCCTCGGTAGAGCCCACATAAGGGCAAGGAAAACTCACACCCAGTGGGACGTCAGTGACAATTTTGACTATGAGAAACCTTGGAGAGGACCGCTAATATGGGCAACCCCCCCCCTCTAGGGGAACCGAAAGCAATGGATGTCGAGCGGGTATAACATGCTACTGTGAAAGTTCAATCCATAGTGGATCCAACACAACCGTGAGAGTCCAGTCCAAAGCGGATCCAACACAGCAGAGAGAGTCCCGTCCACAGTGGAGCCAGCAGGAAACCACCCCAAGCGGAGAGGGATCAGCAGCGCAGAGATGTCCCAGCCGATTAACAGGCGAGCGGTCCATTCTGGGTCCCGACTCCGGACGAGCGGTCCATACTGTGTCATGACTCTGGACAGCCAGCACCTCATCCATGGTCACCGGACCGGACCCCCTCCAGTGGGACGGAGGAGAAAAAGAAAAGAAACGGCAGATCAACTGGTCTAAAAAGGGAGTCTATTTTAAAGGCTAGAGCAGGGGTAGGAAACCTATGGCTCTCGAGCCAGATGTGGCTCTTTTGCTGACTGCATCTGGCTCTCAGATAAATCTTAGCTGACATTACTTAACACGATAAGTAATTAATAATTCCACTGGTAATCACAGTGTTTAAAACAAGGTTCAAATTACAAAACATTCTCATGCATTTTAATCCAACCATCCGTTTTCTATCGCACTTTTCCAAGATGTCGCATTAATGGTAAGAAGTATTATATTTATTATTGGTTAACTTTAGAATAACAATGTTGTTAAAAACCAATTAGAGACTTATTATACTCTCAAAATGTTGGTCTTAAAAATGCACGCATTTAGTTGTATTTAGTGTTAAAATTTTTTATATGGCTTTCACGGAAATACATTTCAAAATATTTGGCTTTCATGGCTCTCTCAGCCAAAAAGGTTCCCGACCCCTGGGCTAGAGTATACAAATGAGTTTTAAGGTGAGTCTAAAATGCTTCTACTGAGGTGGCATCTTGAACTGTTACCGGGAAGGCATTCCAGAGTACTGGAGCCCGAACGGAAAACGCTCTATAGCCCGCAGACTTTTTTTGGGCTCTGGGAATCACTAATAAGCCGGAGTCCTTTGAACGCAGATTTCTTGCCGGGACATATGGTACAATACAATCGGCAAGATAGGCTGGAGCTAGACCGTGTAGTATTTTATACGTAAGTGTAGTAAAACCTTAAAGTCACATCTTAAGTGCACAGGAAGCCAGTGCAGGTGAGCCAGTACAGGAGTAATGTGATCAAACTTTCTTGTTCTTGTCAAAAGTCTAGCAGCCGCATTTTGTACCAACTGTAATCTTTTAATGCTAGAAATGGAGAGACCCGAAAATAATACGTTACAGTAATTGAGGCGAGAAGTAACAAACGCATGAATAATGATCTCAGCGTCGTTAGTGGACAAAATGGAGCGAATTTTAGCGATATTACGGAGATGAAAGAAGGCCGTTTTAGTAACTCTTTTAATGTGTGGCTCAAAGGAGAGAGTTGGGTCGAAGATAATACCCAGATTCTTTACCGAGTCGCCTTGTTTAATTGTTTGATTGTCAAATGTTAAAGTTGTATTATTAAATAGAGCTCATTACTACTCAGTATGGGTCGAGGACGGCCACATGTCCATCCAGAACGAGGACTGCAATGGCGGCACCCTGTCCGACGACATCGCCGACAATGCTAAGCGCCTTCGCCACCTAACGGAACTCGAACTTAAGGATCTTCTGCTGCAAGTCGTCCGCGGCTTTAAGTACATCCAATCCATGTCGCTAGTGCACATGGACATCAATCCAAGTAAGGCTCTTATCGTGAAATTTGTTTCATGGGAATTATTGGTAAAAGTAATGACGTTGTGCTGGTTTTCTAGGCAACATCTTCATCTGTTGCAAGTATATCAACTGTGACCAGGATGACCTAAACAGCAAAGATGTCTACAAAATAGGTTTTATTCTACTTACCAATTTTTATAAAACTCTTGACATTTCTCAACGTTGTTTACACTTTATTACATTGTGATGGGCGTGGCCTATGCACCTGCGGGGAAGCGGGGTGTGGCAGGGCCGGCCTCGAGGTTGGCGACAGGTGATTGGATGACACAGCTGAAAGTGTTTGTCTAATCACCTGTCGCTCTGCAAAAGGCCGCAGTCGGGAGGCGGCGAGAGAGAGAGACGGACGGATCGTTGCTGAAAAGCAGAAAGACATTGGCAAAAAGACACACAATGGCTGGAAAGCAAAAAGCTTTATTGAAAAATAAAACATTGTCAAACGTGAACGAAGCCTGTCATGTCTATCCCTGGTGTTCCGGAGAACCCGGAAGCAACAGTCTTCCACATACATGTATCATCTTACAGGAGATCTTGGTCATGTGACACGAGCCAACAATTCTCTGGTGGAAGAAGGAGACAGTTGCTATCTGGCCAATGAAGTTTTCCAACAGGTGTGTGGCCTTTAAACAAGCTCCCCTACACATCAGCTTCACTAACAACCTGTCATCTCTCCCAGGACTATACTGATCTGGCCAAGGCAGATATATTTGCACTCGCTCTCACCGTCATCAGCGCCTCAGTGGTGCAGCCTTTGGCCAACAATGGCGACGCGTAGCATGAAATCCGCCGGGGCAAACTGCCCGACATCCCCCAAGTGCTCTCGCTGGAGTTTGTCACCCTGCTCAAGGTGACCTTTTATGACCTATGACATCTTCCTTTGTCAACTCCATTTATCTTTGCTTGTTTGCATGTGCGGCTCTTTACAATATCAAAAATACATTAAGCAAATCATGCCTGCCTGAAAACACATATTCATGATCCGATACATTGTAAGTATACTGTAGTAAGGAAAAAATGCAAACCATAAAACTTCTTAGCATTATGTACGACTTTAATGAATTTTTACTAGGACTGTCAAAGTTAACGCGATAATAACCTTTTTTGGTGTGATTTACAATTTTTTTTTTTAGCTTTTATTACCAATTTTATGCTTTTTGTGATGAACTGTTTAAAAAAGCATAATGTTGAAAACACATTTCATTAAAGCAAATTAATTATCCGTTCATTGTGTTAAAGCTTGAAAATTATCTGTGCAGGGAACATTTATTCATACTGAAAAATTATATATATATATATATATATATATATATATATATATATATATATATACACCTGCAATTAATCACGATTAAATTTGAATTAACTATGAACAATGTGATTACGTTTTTTAATCATCTGCCAGACTTAATGTTTACATGAAAAAATGAATACAGTTTGCTGGTAATTCTTATAATAATAATAATAATAATAATAATATTAATAATAATAAAATGAATCTTCTCATATTTTGATTTTCATCTTCTACAATTGCAACTTTTTTGTTATGAATTTATGGTAATATTATGAATTTTTTCTATAACTTATTTTATAAAATTACGATTTTAATACAACAACCATTTATGTGGCGATCGCTAGGCATGGTGGTTAAGGTGCTTCTTCCAGGATGCAGTTCAGGCTCGGACACAGCATAAAGATAAGAAAAGTTGATTTATTAACTAAAAACAGACTAAGAAACAGAAACACTAGAGCTAAGTAGGAAAATACAAACCAAAAGCGCTAGCATGGAGGCTAGGGAACTAAACACAGGAGTAGCGTGGAAGCTAACAAGTACAAAACAGGATTACCAAAGTCGGGAGATAGCGTCGTCACTGTTGTGGGAAACAACCCTAGGAACAGAGAGCGAGTAAGAGAAAATGCAGGCTTAAATAAGGATGGTAATCAACAAGGAGCTGAGAGTCCGGAAACAAGGAACAGGTGAAACAAATATGCCACCATGGCGACAGAAACAAATCAGGAAGTGAAAAAACAAACTCAAAAATCTAAACGACAAACGATCCGTACAGCGGATCGCAACAATGTATTTCATAAAATTGTATTAACAATGTTTCTGGCTTGAATACTAACACTATTTACCGTATTTTTCGGAATATAAGTCCCATTTTTTTTCACAGTTTACCCGGGGGTGCGACATATACTCCGGGGCGACTTACTGTATGTGTGAAATTATTGACACATTACCGTAAAATATCAAATAATATTATTTATCTAATTCGCGGAAGAGACGTAGAAAATGTCAGCAATCGTCACACTCACGTCAGCAATTGTCCCACACACGTCAGCCAATAAGAATTCGGCGGGGGAGGGTCATGGCAGAAGTGCATTGTGGGTCATGGAATGCTAACTGCTATATGCTATATGTTACTGCCGCAGCTATTAAAATGGATCATTTCATCGTTGGCGGTAACTTATAAAAACTGAGAAGGGCTTAACAAAAATGGCACCAAAAAGAAAATCATGTAGTGCAGATTACAAGCTGGACGTAGTGAAATATGCAGCAGAAAACGACAAGAGGAAGCGGCGCATACCTTTGGAGCTGGCAGAGTTGTTTGGAAGCGACATCGAGGACGAAGATTTTATCTGATTTATCGAGTAGGAGTGACATATAGAACATACAGAACATGCTATACCTTTGGTAAACGTATAGCATATTCTATATGTTATAGTTATTTGAATGACTCTTACAATAATATGTTACATTAACATACCACTCACCTTCTCAGTTGGTTATTTATGATTCATATAACGTACACTTATTCAACCTGTTGTTCACTATTCTTTATCTATTTTAAATTGCCTTTCAAATGTCTATTCTTGGTGTTGGATTTTATCAAATAAATTTCCCCCAAAAATGCGATTTATACTCCAGTGCGACGTATGTATGTTTTTTTCCTTCTTTATTATGCATTTTCGGCCAGTGCGACGTATACTCCGGAGCGATTTATAATCCGAAAAATACGGTACAAACTTTTTACTGAACTTAAACATACATTCTCTACATTTTGAATACTTAGATAAAGTTGTTGTTTGTTGTAGTGTTTCTTCCTGTCTAACACTCTTACTTATGTTCTACCTCCGGTTTTGTGGTTTGTTCTTGCAGTGACCTTACTCCTCCTGCTTCTGAGCACTATTTTCCTCACTTGTTCCTGATTGACAATGAGAATGCTCACTTGTGCCTGATTGCCAATCGGAAGAGTTTATATACCGGTGTCACCTGCCTTACAACACTGGTTCATTTTGTCCTGTATGCAGCAGTAGGGTCTGTTTCATTTATGCATGTGGTTCCTTGCTGCTACATGCTTTGCACTGGTCCGTTGTTTCAATCTACTTAAAGTGTCTTTACATCCTGAGGTCATGTCAAACAACGACAGGAAGCATTGTGACAGCACCCAGGAAAATACAGTATTTTCTAACCAGACTCCACACATTTTTTAAAGGTGTAATTGGGGATGAACAATATATATTTTGTTCAAGCTGATACAGATAACTTTCTACTCTTTAAGACTAATCCTGATAATTTACTTGCACGGTGAAAGCATCCAACGGTCGGGGGAGGCCGGTGCAGGGAGGCAAGAGAGTCCGCATCTGCCTCTTTGACAGGTGCAGAAGGATTGACGCAGTCTCTCCGCTCATGTCTACGGTAAGAGCCGACTTATTACCACCATTTTCTCACCGAAACCTGCCGGTTGACATGTTGTAGGGAACTATGTTCGCTTGACCGCTCTGTTCCATAGTAAAGCTTCACCGTCATCTTTCGAGAATGTAAACAAGGAAACAAGGAAACACCGGCTGTGTTTGTGTTGCCAAAGGCGGCCGCAATACACCGCTTCCCCCTACATCTTTCTTCTTTGACGTCTCCATTATTAATTGAACAAATTGCAAAAGATTCAGTAACACAGATGTCCATAATACTGTGGAAATATGCGATGGAAATAGGCGACTTATAGCTGTGAACGGTGCTGGACCAAAATGTCCTCTACAATGCTTGACATCACGCGCACGCGTCATCGTACCTCGAAATTCAAAACTGTAATTTAGTAAACTAAAAAGGCGGTATTGGCATGTGTTGCAATGTTAATATTTCATCATTGATGTATAAACTATCAGACTGCGTGGTCGGTAGTAGTGGGTTTCCATCCATCCATCCATTTTACAACGCTTATTCCCTTTGCGATCGTGGGGGGCGCTGGTGCCTATCTCAGCTACAATCGGGCGGAAGGCGACATACACCCTGGACAAGTTGCCACCTCATCGTAGGGCTAGTGGGTTTCAGTGGGCCTTTAAAGTTAAAGGCCCACAGGTGTGGTGAAATTTGTCCTCTGCATTTAACCCATCCCCTTGATCACCCCCTGGGAGGTGAGGGGAGCAGTGAGCAGCAGTGGTGCCACGCCCGGAAATAATTTTTGGGTGATTTAACCCCCAATTCCAACCCTTGATGCTGAGTGCCAAGCAGGGAGGTAATGGGTCCCATGTTTACCGTCTTTGGCATGACTATGCCGGGGTTTGAGCCCACAACCTACCGATCTCAGGGCGGACACTCTAACCACTAGGCCCTGAGTAGGTGAAGGTTATATTGTCCCAAACAGGAGACTTTGACAACATACACGTGGATGCAAATAACATCTCAGCGTGTCATACGCTGCCACGCAGAGACAAAGCAAAGCCTTCAGTCCTTGTGCGCTTTGTAAACCGGCGGCACAAAACGGAATTACTGAGACAAGGAAGAAAGTTGAAGGGATCTGCGGTGTATATCAACGAGCATCTGACCAAGAAAATATCGGATATAGCACGGGAAGAACGGATCCTGAGGAAAAACAATAAGATTGGAGCCACATGGACAAGAAACTGCAAGGTTTTCATTCAGCTGAATGGATCTACACCGGAGCAAGCTAAAATAACACTGGTGAGAGATCTTGAAGACCTTGAACAGTTCAGATAATGTCGATTGTTCCATTTTTTTTCGACAGTTACAATTGCACTTTTGTCGAGCTCATTTTTTTGATCGTTCTATTTTTAATGACAGCTACAGTGAGATTTTTGATGAGATTATTTTTGGAATTCTCAGACTATTTTTGTTGTTTTTTCCTTTTTTTTACCTTGGATTATAGAGGCATATACCCAACACCACGCATAAAACCGTGTGGACAACCAACATGACAGAAGAACAAATGAGCTGCACAAAATTCAAGTCTTTCAACTTTCATGATCATAAATGCTATGAGTTAGAAAATAACATTGACCCTGATATTTACTTCTATCAGGACGCTAATGTGGACTGTGAGTATTATACTGAAGAACAGTTGAATTCAAATGTTGAAATGGAAGGCTTTTCAGTCATTCATTTTAACAGCAGGAGTCTTTACAGTAACATTTCCAAAATTAAAGAGTATCTTAAACAAATACAGCAAAGGTTTACCATAATTGCAATTTCAGAGACTTGGTTGAATGATAGTAAGGAATTACTGGATGGATTAGAGGGATATGAAATGTTTTGGCAAAACAGGATGAACAAAAGGGGAGGAGGCGTTGTATTGTTTGTGATGTCCTCTCTCAAATGTAGGCTGATTGCTGACATGACAACTGCTATTGACGATCTGATGGAATGTGTAACTATTGAAATCAGTGTTGAAAGATCCAAAAACATATTAATTAGTTGTATTTATAGAACTCCTGGAACATCCATTGATCAATTTAATAAGAAAATGTTCGAGTTATATGAAAAACATAATGATAAGATGATCTTGATTTGTGGTGACTTTAACATTGATTTGATGAAATATAATGATCACATGAAAACCACTGATTTTGTTAATCTTATGTTTAGCTTGAGTTTCTTTCCACTAATTATAAAACCTAGCAGAATAACAAAGGACAGCCTAACACTAATTGATAATATTTTTATAAATGTATTTGATGGGAAGAGGAAAAGTGGACTCTTGGTGACTGATGTAAGTGATCACTTGCCTGTTTTTACAGTGATCCAAATGAAAAACGAGCCAAACTTACAAACAAAAAGACAAATAAATAATTTTGTTAGAATAAAATCACCAGAAGCAGTTAATGCATTCAAGGCTGATCTTTTAAATCAAGACTGGCAAAATGTTTTTGTGGAGGATACTAATGAAGCATACGATACATTCCTGGATATATTTCTGACACTTTATGACCATCATTGTCCATTGAGAGAATATAAGCAAAATACTAAAACGAGGGAAAAACCATGGATAACAAAGGGTTTAGTAAAAGCCTGTAAAAAAAAAAAATAGACTTTACAAGGAATTTATTAAGAATCGAACAAAGGAAAATGAGGACAAATATAAAAAGAATAAAAACAGATTGACATGTATCATGAGGCTGCAACAAAAAAACTATTATGAACAATTGCTGCATAAACGTAAAAATAATATCATTGAAACCTGGCATGTGCTTAATACTATGATTAAAAAAATCTAGCAATAAGGATTTTACAGCATATCTGGTCAGAGATCACAACTCAATTATTGAAAATATAGAAGAAATAGCTGAGGAATTCAATACGTTTTTTGTGAATGTTGGCCCAAATTTGGCAAACAATATTAATTTAAAAATGAAGCATGAGAAAAAGTTAAAGCCTGTATCTCACATAAACAATTCAATGTTTCTTGGTGGAGTTTGTGAAAGGGATGTGTCAGAAGTGGTCACAATGTTTAAAAATAAAAAATCTGTCGATGGTAACAAGGTGGATATGTCACTTGTTAAAGAAGTGATGGATTGTGTCCTGAAGCCGTTTACTTATATATGCAATAGATCTTTATCAACTGGAATTTTTCCTGACAAAATGAAAATCGCAAAAGTTATTCCAATTTATAAAAATGGTGATAAACATATGGTCTCAAATTACAGACCTGTGTCCTTACTACCTCAATTTGCAAAAATTCTTGAGAAATTTTTTGTAAATAGACTTGATAAGTTTATTGACAAACATGAGCTATTGAATGAGCATCAGTATGGCTTCAGGAGTAATCGATCTACATCCCTCGCAGTGATGGACTTTGTAGAAAACATAGCTACAGCAATAGAAAAAAAGCAACACACCGTTGGAGTATTTATTGACTTATGTAAAGCTTTTGACACAATCGATCATTCCTTACTTCTGCAGAAATAGGAAAAATATGGCATAAGAGGTGTTTCGCAACAGTGGTTAAGTAGTTATTTAAGTAACAGATCTCAATATGTGGAAATTAATAAGATTAAATCACAGCCAAGAAGAGTAACTTGTGGGATTCCACAAGGCTCGGTATTGGGACCTAAGTTATTTATACTCTACCTAAATGATATTTGTTCAGTATCTAATAAATTGAAATTGATTATGTTTGCAGATGATACAAATGTATATTGTTCAGGAGAAGACTTGAAGGAAGTGTTGAGGATAATAGAGGTTGAGTTAATTCAGCTAAAAAAATGGTTTGATATTAATAAGTTATCATTAAATGATAAGAAAACTAAATTTATGGTGTTTAGTGGTGCAAGGACAACTTGTGAAGCAAAATTAAAATTAAATAAAGTGGAAATTGATAGAGTATATGGAACTAAATTCTTGGGAATAATAATTGATCATAAACTGTGTTGGAAACCGCATATTGAATATATAAAAGGAAAAATATCCAAATCTATTGCTATTCTTTATAAAGTAAGACACATGCTGAATAAGACATGCCTGCATATGTTGTATTATTCTTTTATTTTTCCATATTTAACATATTGTGTTGAAATTTGGGGAAATGTTTATAAAACAAACATAGACCCAATAATAGAACTTCAAAAAAGGGTCATTAGAATAATACACAAAGCGTGCTACTATGAACATGCCAATCCATTATTTATGAATTCAAATGTATTAAAATTTTCAGACATTGTGTTTTTAAAAACAATGGAAAATATGTTTCGAGTAAAAAACAACAGCCTTCCAGCTTGTATTCTCAGACTATTTCATATAAGAGAAGAAAACTGTAATTTACGGGGGATATCGATTATTGAAATAGGTAAAGTGAGAACAAATATAAAATACAAATGTATTACAGTTTTAGGAGTTAAATGGTGGAACAAGCTCAGTGATGAGCTGAAGACATGCACTTCTTTGATAAGGTTTAAGAAAACATTGAAAGGTGAAATAATTGAAAATTATAAAATATAGTTGCAATTACTTTCATCCCATTGATTTTTGATTTATTTATTTTTTTATGTTGATGTTCCAGGCAATCTAATTTTCTGTGAAGGCATAGGATAGGCAAATATAAGCTTTGGCTTCAGCCTATTCCTTTTTTGGTCATTCTTTTTCTTTTCTTTCGTGTGAAAATGTGCATTATTGTATACATATAACATGTACTGTAAAACTGATCACACACAATGGTTGATTGATTTGATTTGATTGATTATATGACCGAAATAAACTTATTTCATTCATTTTTCATTCAAAAAAGGGGTTTCAGGCTCTGGATTATCCTTAGCACCATGACTAGCCATGACCAAAGGCAATGCAGCACTGCACTTGTATTCTGTGTAGAGAAATGGCACCATAAACATGTCCTGTCCGTCACCTAATGGGTATCGTCTGGGAATCACAAACATAACATACCCTGATACGCCTCCACACTACTGATGTCATCTCTTCACTAAGAAATGTTCTTCTTTTTGACATTGCAGCTGATGATAGACCCTGACCTGGCCAGACGGCCCTCCACCTCTGACCTCATCTATCACCCGGTGCTCCTGACGGCCACCGGAATGAATGCCAAGCAGCACCTAGTCGAGCTCAATGCCGTCAAGTTAAAAAATGCCCTCTTGCGAAAGTATGTTTTTGTTCATATGAAGAAATTAGCAGAGAAAAAAATGTCATTGTTTTTGTCATTCATGCCATAGCACAAGTGTTTTGTTTCATGTTTATAGCCTTTGTGCTAGTCTTTTGTTTCATAACCCAAGTTTTGTACCTCCATTGTGAGCGCTTTTTGTTTGATCCTGTTTTTAGTTTATGAGTAAATAAATTAAATATGTACCTACCTTCACGCCGTTTCCACTCCATTCGCCTCGCACCTCGGGAAAACAACCCAAGACCAAGTCCTAGCCTGACAATATCAGAGTGTTTGTGTGACGGACTGAAGTGGTTAACTCTGGTATTGTTTGTTGTCAGGGAGCTTCAGAATGTTCAGCTGGCCAAAAGCACCGCTGCGAAGACTAACAGACCGTGGACCCGCTCCAACAGATCATTGGGAAGTCCATGGGCCGCTCGTTTAGCCTCAACGTCCTTTGAACATTAACTACATTTCATGTACTGTGTTAAAAAAAATACGCTCTGCCCTTTGCACTTGGACAACTTGTGAATAGTTATATGATAAATTATTTACACTAAAAGCCGTCTATTGACTCATCAGGCTCAGATAAATGTACATAATTGATACACATTGTGACAAGTCTCCAATCGACATCGTGTGGGTTGCAGTGACCATCGATGCAAGACGTATGGTAGTAGGGTTGACTCTCGTTTATTATTTCAATAAACATATCGTGGTTCCAGTCGGTTGCGCCGATTTCTAGCGCGACCTCTCTTCCTGTTTCTCTCGGCGCGCCTTTTGGTGGCGGGTGGCTGCGTCTTCCACGGGGGCTCACCTTCCTCTGGGTCGTTCTCGTCGTTTTTGTTGTCCTTTGTTCCTTCTCCTACTTCTGCCACGATTGCTCCTCCTTCTCCCCTTTTATGCTGCAGCAGAGGATGCAGGGATTGAGAGCAGGTGTATCGTTTACACACCTGACTCTGATGGCTGCCGTGTCGCTCCAGGTGTACCCCGCCTCTCCGCTCCACTGCATGCTCTACCTCCTGGCCGCCATCTTGGGCAGGACCGCTGTTTGTCCTAGCCTGCTGTCGGCTCCGTCTCTCCACACTCATTATTTAGTACAGGTGTCATTAAACTAAAGTGAGCATTTGTCAGCACTAAACACAATAAACACAGATAAAATAAGTTTGCTCCATAGTTTGTGTCAAATAATGTTACAATGTTTGACAACCACTGACATGCTCTGACGTTAACGGGAGACTTAAACAACTTAATGGAATGCACAATAGGCACAAAAGTGTAGAGACAGCTACAAGAAGAAAAAAAGAAAAAAAATCTGAAAAAAAAAATTATTTGGGAAATAATAAATGGGCTAACTTGGTGGTAATTGGGCCTTTACTTTAAAACTTTTCTAACATGGGCAGCATGCCAACCAAACGAATATATGAAGAATGCTAATAGCTAGAATGCTAGCTAACCCTATTGATGCATTGTGAGGACATCAGTGGCTCCAATAGACCATTGCTAAAGTGCTAAATGTTAATTTGATATGCAAAATGCTAAATAAAGCTAGCAACTGGCAATATAAGTAAAGTCGTCCTCTGTCACAACGCACTTTGAAGTTCACAGCTTCACTATTACAGATGTTATGTATTGTTGACTTAAATTAAGCATTTTCAGGCATTAAATTGGCAAAATTAACAAAAAAATATCAATACTAAAGCAAAGCCTTGTTTATTTTAATTAATTAGTTCCGGAACTGACTGTGGTAAATTAATTCCCGTAAAGTTGGAATTCTTTTTTGTAAATATATTTGTACACGATAGGGTGGCGACTTGTCCAGGGTGTAGCCCGCCTTCCGCCAAAATACAGCTGCACCCTCTGCGACCCTGAAAGGGACAAGCAGTAGAAAATGTATGTATGTATGTGTGTGTGTGTATATATATATATATATTATATATATATATACACACACATCCACAATCTGGCAAGATGCCAACACTGCAGTTTTTTTTTTAATTTTCTTTAAAGGGGAACATTATCACAATTTCAAAAGGGTTAAAAACAATAAAAATCAGTTCCCAGTGGCTTGTTGTATTTTTTGAAGTATTTTTCAAAATTTTACTGGTCTCGGAATATCCCTAAATAAAGCTTTTAAAGTGCGTTATTTTTGCTCTCTGCGAAGACACTGGCCATTTCCCTGTGACGTCACACAATGTAAACAAACAATGGGAATACCACAGCAAGATATAGTGACATTAGCTCGGATTCAAACTCGAATTTCAGCTACTTAAGCGATTCAACAGATTACGCATGTATTGAAACAGATGGTTGGAGTATGAAAATATTGAGGAAGAAACTGAAGCTATTGAGCGAATAGCTATTGACGCTATTCATAGCCATAGCATGGCCGAATAGCTGCGTTAGCATCGCCGGTAAAATGTGCGGACCAAACGATCAGGACTTTCGCATCTTTTGACACTGGAGCAACTTAAATCCATCGATTGGTAAGTGTTTTTTTCGCATTAGGTTATCCATACATCTCTGTTCCATGTCTGCTTTAGCACCGCCGGTAAATAGCAAGTTAGCATCGATTAGCGTAGCATGTTAGCATCGATTAGCTGGCAGTCAACATCAACAAAACTCCCCTTTGTGAATTTGTTGACTATCGTTGCAAATGCATTTGCAGGTTATCCATACATCTCTGTGCCATGACTGCCTTAGCATCGCCGGTCAAATGTGGAGACACTCTGGCCCATTCAATGGGGGTCTGGCGGCAGACACTTTCGCATCTTCGGGCCAGTGGTGCAACTTGAATCCCTCCCTGTTAGTGTTGCTACATCCTCCGACAACACACCGTCGAGGCATGATGTCTCCAAGGTTCCAAAAAATAGTCAAAAAAACGGAAAATAACAGAGCTGAGACCCGGTGTTTGTAATGTGTTGAAAATGAAAATGGTGGGTGTGTTACCTCGGCGACGTCACATTCTGACGTCGTCGCCTCCAGCGCGATAAACAGAAAGGCGTTTAATTCGCCAAAATTCACCCATTTAGAGTTCGGAAATCGGTTAAAAAAATAGATGGTCTTTTTTCTGCGTCATCAAGGTATATATTGACGCTTACATAGGTCTGGTGATTATGATCCCCTTTAAAAGGGTGTTTAAGTCCTTTTTTGTTGAGCTGTTTAAAAAGGCATAATGTAATAACAAAGGTTTCCACATATCTTCAAAGTCCTCTGCCCTCCCTCGAGTTTTTCTAATGTGACGTAGTTAGCCATTTCCGTTATCCATAGATTCATTGATGGTACATCATTTTTTCCCCAAAATAATGCAACCAATCTCCTGGCCTGTAAGAGTCTCAAGTCAATCAAGGTCCATTTACTTGCACAAACCCAACATGTTTCAGGTGGATACCCCCAAAAAATGTTTTGCTTGCTGAGGTACATTTACTCCGACAACTTTGGACATGATCTGGCCCACTTCTGTCCAATATCTTTGTAATTTAGGTCGGACATGCCCAACATAGTGAAACAAAGTGCCTCATTCTTTTACACATTTAGTACAGGTGTCTGAAATTACGAGAGACAAGCTATTGAACTTTACAGGTGTTATGCAAGTCATTAACTAGTTGTGTTGTAATAATCTAATTCTTGTGTTAATTGTTTGTGTCTGGATTTTAAGGCTTGCTCTATTCCAAACCTCTTCCAACACAGTTACCCCAAAGTCTGAGTTTCATGCCTCTAACTTGTCAGGAGAAGATTCGTCATCATAAGATACCAAAGTTGAGTAATACAATACATTTTTGCCTTTACCCTCAACATGTGAAATTGTAAGATGTTCTAAGGTTAGAAAGAGGAGGTTCGGAGTTGAAATGTCTGTCTTTTGAGGATATGAAGAGTGAGCTACATATATTTTTAAAAAAACAAACATGTTTTTTATGTATTTGGTATATCTGAGTAAGTTCCTCAAATGTAAGCAGTGTGCCATTTTTATACAAATCACCAACTTTTCAAACACCCATTTCTTCCTACATTCTAAAACATCCATCATTTCTTTAGGACTTTGTATGTTAAACCAATTAACTTATCATAAACAATATGTACTCAAATCCAATTGTGGGCCACCCATTTCCCACCTAGTCCTGTGTCCAATTATGATTCTCTCTCAAATTACCATCATTTATGTCCCCACATGACCATCGAGCGGGCTTCACGGTGGAACAGGGGTTAGTGCGTCTGCCTCACAATACGAAGGTCCTGCAGTCCTGGGTTCAATCCCAGGCTCGGGATCTTTCTGTGTGGAGTTTGCATGTTCTCCCCGTGAATGCGTGGGTTCCCTCCGGGTACTCTGGCTTCCTCCCACTTCCAAAGACATGCACCTGGGGATAGTTTGATTGGCAACACTAAATTGGCCCTAGTGTGTGAATGTGAGTGTGAATGTTGTCTGTCTATCTGTGTTGGCCCTGCAATAAGGTGGCGACTTGTCCAGGGTGTAACCTGTTGGCGGGGGGGCCGGGGGGGGGGGGCAGTCAGTCGATCTCCAGCCAGGCTTTTAAAAAAAATAGACCTAAAAATTAGTGATCATCAATCTTCACCAAGACGTCACTTAAATGACATTCACGGTACCGGAGGGTCTTGTGGGATGACGCTGGCTGCTGCAAGATCATTATTATGAAAATATGACCGAGAGGAAGGCGAGAAACACTTTTTATTTCAACAGACTCTCGCGCCGTACCTTCCGTCAAAACTCTAAAGGCCGACTGCACATTTCCTATCTTCACAATAAAAGCCCTGCTTCATGCTGCCTGCGCTAACTAAATACAGAGTCTCGGAAAACTGGCGTGCACAAGCGATCCCTCAGAAAGCTGGCGTGCACATCACTTGTGCACGCCAGCTTTCCGAGACTCTTATTTTGTTAGCGCAGGCAGCATGAAGCAGGGCTTTTATTGTGAAGATAGGAAATGTGCAGTCGGCCTTTAGAGTTTTGACGGAAGGGACGGCGCGAAAGTCTGTTGAAATAAAAAGTGTTTCTCGCCTTCCTCTCTGTCATTTTTTCATAATAATGAACTGGCAGCAGCCAGCGTCATCTCACAAGACCCTCGGGTGCCGTGAATGTCAATCAAGCAAACTACGGAATTTGCCGCCAATGTTTTTCTTGTAAAGTGTATGGAAGCTGGATGAATTAAATGCCAAAAACCAACCACTTTCATGTGGTATTGTACAGAAAGGACAACTTTTTTTCTCCTCCATTTGAAAATGTGGGCGTTATCATCATTACTGTCTTATTCCAATCAATGCAAGTCATCAGAATCAGGTAATACACCAACTTATATTCTTGTCTTTGTGAAAGAAAGACATCTATATGTGTTACACATGCTTGTATTATCATTAAACACATGTAACTTGTTTACAAAAATGTCTCTTTCATAAATAAATAAATATAAATGATATATATAAATGAGGTAGATCCCCTCGAGTTGGTCAATTGAAAAGTAGCTCGCCTGCAGAAAAAGTGTGGGCACCCCTGGTCTATATTATATAGGAAGCTGCAAAGAAAGAAAGAAACGGAGGGCAACACACATAATTTGCTCTAATAGTAAAGGCATGTCTGAAGTGTTAAGATACCGGTATATATTGCTGGAGTATAATATTCCAGTAAAATCTGGAGTCTAATGAAAAATGGTACCGTTTGAACAGATATTCATTGGGGAATGAAGGCACATCTTAACAGGGTCTTAACAGCCTCTCCAGGTGTTAAACATTGCGAATTAATTGTGTGAATGTTGATTGCACTACCTACATACAGATAATTTATGTCCGTCTATAAGCTTGCCTCAGGCTTGTCAGGATAGTGAATTCAGGGTTTCAAATAGAAAACTTGTGAGCGAGCAAGGTAGGTTTATAAAGTCATTTGACATAGTGATTCACTTTTGTAATCCTTCCTTATTTCTTGAACGATACTGTAAACGGACTCCTGCCGTCATCGTGCGGGTTGCATGGACCATCACGAAAGGACTTGCTTTTACAAGTTTGACTCTTGTTTATTTTTCATTAAAGCTTTGTGTTTTCTTCTGATCGCTTTTCAGCTGCTCCTCTCCTGCTCGCTCTTCTCTTGCCTTCAGTCTGCCGCGTCTTCGTCGCTGTGTTCTCATGCTCTCATGAAGTCTGCAGTGAGTAATAATCAGTAATGCAGTTGGAAACGCAAATGCTGTGACACATTTTTCAAATTAATGTGCCGCGTTGTCATGTATGTTTGGTTATGTTCTGTTAGTTTTGGACTCCCTTAGTTCCTGCTTTGTGAACCTCTGGATTTGTTTCATTTTCCATGGGGATTAATTGGGTGCCTCTGGTTAATGGTCGGCACGCTCACCTGCTGTCGACCACTAATCAGAGAGCTATTTATTCTCGTTGCTTGCCACACTCGGTCTGGCTTCATTTTTTGCTGAATGCAACAGTTACGTTAGTATTTTTTGTCTCCGAGTTCATGCTTCCTTAGCTAAGAGGTAACCTTAGTTTCCCGTGCGATCGGCACATTTCCTTCTGCTTGGTTTCTGTTTTAGGTACGTGTTTGATTTTCGAAGATTAAATCATGTTCCTTCCTGCACGCCTTGTCCGGAGTAGTCTGTCTGCATCCAGGTAGAACAAACCCCGCAGAAAGATGCAACCTCCCACACGTAACAGATTGAAGCCAGCCCGAGTGTGGCGAGCAACGACAATAAATAGCTCTCTGATTAGTGGTCGACAGCAGGAGAGCGTACAGACCACTAACCAGAGGCAGGTGAACCCAATGAATCCCTATGGAAACTAAAAAATACCCAGAAGTGCAGAAAACAGGAACTAAGGGTGTCCAAAACTAACAGAACATAACCAACAAAACATGATCCGGCCACGGATCATGAGATCCGTATGCTTAACACGATCAAAATAGGTAAATATTACATGTTAATATAAATGTGCCCGTTACTACATTACATATATACTTACAGCATCTATGTAAAACCTTAATGGAGGAGTACAGCATCTATGTAAAACATTAATGGAGGAGTTTGGATGTTTTTTTAAGAGCTTTATTGTCTCCACCTGCTGCCACCTTGTGGTTTGTATGTTCAGTTTTCCTTTGTTGGTGTAGTAGACCTGGCTCCTACTTTTCTTCTTTTCCCTAGAGTTCCTGTGTTCACCTTTAGGACAGAGTTGTGAGACGGGCACAGCTGTGTCCAATCTTCCCTACACTACTTAAAGGCCTACTGAAACCCACTACTACCCACCACTCAGTCTGATAGTTTATACATCAATGATGAAATATTAACATTGCAACACATGCCAATACGGCCTTTTTAGTTTACTAAATTACAATTTTAAATTTCACGGGAGTTTTGTCTTGGAAACGTTGTGTAATGATGACGTGTACGCAGGACGTCACACGTTTTTAGGAAGTATGAGCGCTGCACACACACACAGGTAAAAGTCGTCTACTTTAACGGCATAATTACACAGTATTTTGGAGATCTGTAATGCTGAATCTTTTGCAATTTGTTCAATTAATATTGGAGAAGTCACAGTAGAAAGACGGAGTTGGGAAGCTTTAGCCTTTAGCCACACAAACACACGGTGATTCCTTGTTTAAAATTCCCGGAGCTGAAACTTTACTATGGATCAGAGCACGGTCAAGCAGACATGGATCCCAACCGAATGTCAACCAGCAGGTTTTGGTGAGAAAAGTGTGGTTAAAAAGTTGCCACTTACCGGATATCAGCTGAGCTTGTGCCGCCCATAGCTGCCGTCGACACCCGTGAGACATGGCGTCAACACACTCGTGGAGACACTCCTCCGACTATCAGGTTAAATTAAACTCACTAAAACACCAGCAACACAATAGAAAGATAAGGGCCATCCCAAAATTATCCTAGTAAATGTTTCTAAAAACATCCGAATATGTCACAATGCTATCTCGTTTTGTTTTTTTTTAACTCGTTTTTTTTTTGTTTTTGTTTGTTTGTAGTCCTTCGCTATCAATATCCTCAAACACGAATCATTTATCCTCGCTCAAATAATGGGGAAATTGTTGTCTTCTCGGTCCGAGTCACTGTTTTTGTTGGAGGCTCCCATTAAAATCAATGTGAATATGTGAGGAGCCCCCACACTTGCGATGTCATTGTCTGCGACTTCCGGTAAAGGCGAGGCTTTTTCAGGAAGTACCAAAAGTGGCGAACTTCATCGTCGATTTTCTGTACTAAATCCTTTCAGCAAAAATATGGCAATATCGCGAAATAATCAAGTATGACATATAGAATGGACCTGCTATTCCCATTTAAATAAGAAAATCTCATTTCAGTAGGCCTTTAAGAAGCACCTTGACAGCTGGATGGTAGTCAGTGAGTCCAGTCCTCGACTCCCCATGTCAGAAGACTTCTGTGCTTCCAGAGTCTTTTATACTTACCTTCTTGGCTATGCCCAGTGCCATCCAGCTTGGTGTTGTGTGGTAGTTTGCACGTCTTGCAACTCCAACCCAAGTCTAATTATTTTGGTATATTATCTTTTGTTCTTTTTCCCACTGTGCTCATTTTGTTTTCTCTTTTTCGCACCGTTGCTTTTTGTTACCGTCCGTTTGGGTCATTGTTGTGAGTACTTTTTCCTTAAGTAAAAGAACTGTTTTTCCCACCATTCCTCTGCATCGTTGGGTTCCTCTGTACTGCAATTAACTGCATTGTGACATTTATAGGCCAAATAGAGCGACAACTATTAGCCTCATTGTAAGCAGACTTATGCATTTATTTACTATTTAGAATGCATTAAAAAATACATATGTGTGCGTGTCTCACATAGGGATTGTGAATGATAGGCGAAAAAAATAAATAAAAAAAGTGCAGTTTCCCTTTAAAAAGGACCAACTAAATTGCAAGTTGGTTGGAGGTAATCCTGAACTGCACTGCCCAGGCAAGTATCGACCTTTTCAGTCCAGATAAACACAAAAACCTGTCACATAAAACACAACAAGTGTTTTAAAATGGAGTATATGGAGTATTTTTAAAACAAACTTCTTCTCACCACGTAACAGCTTAACTAGTATTCAGCCCCTTTGTTTGGCCCTACAAGTTGTCTGAATGAATGATAATATGTGTAATCTGATCTCAGTCCGGCCTGAACGATTGATCGGCCAGCTCTCATTCCAAAGTGTGCAAATGTCAGCTTAATAAAGATGATTGCTGACGCTGTGAAAGCTTACCATGAAGGAGGGACGACAGCCATGATTACAGGAGGCACTTTAATAACATCCAGCTTTGGCTCACGTCACACATCACAGCTGTCCAAAAAAAGAGCTCAAAGACAGACAACAACCCTTTCAGCTTTCAGCAATAAAATCAATGTGCGTTACATCCTGATTAGCTGCACTAAACCCAATAAAGGTCTCACAAATGTAGCTTATGCAAACCTCAGGCAGAGCAGTTATTGTTTACGTGATCAAGAAACAATAGAAGCATGACTTAACATAAATTACCAAGTGTTCAGAAATCACTTGTGGGTGAAGGACACACATTCTGCACTGTTCTTTGCATTATTGTTGTCATTGTCACTTGAGGTTGTGTAATTTAATACTGAACTGCACTGTTCTTTGCATTATTGTTGTCATTGTCACTTTAGGTTGTGTAATTTAATACTGAATTATATGTGTTGGCCCTGTGATGAGGTGGCGAATTGTCCAGGGTGTACCCCGCCTTCCGACCGATTGTAGCTGAGATAGGCGCCAGCACCACCCGCGACCCCAAAATGGAATAAGCGGTAGAAAATGGATGGTTGCAAATTACTTGTTTAAGTTGCTATTCTTTTTAATTAATTTATAATTAATTTGATATTATTTATCATATATACAGATTGATTTATTGACATGCCCAAGACGACCTTAAAAAATTTAAATATTGAAGAGAAAAAAAAAACACAATAAGACTTTTTTCCAAGATCAACATCCCTAATCTCGGCATAAATGCCTCTGTTCTCCAATTTGAGAATTATAGAGAACCAATCACATCATGCAGTCCAAAGAAGGTCAGTTTGTTTAGAAGGAAACTGCACTTTGTTGGGAATTTTGCCTATCATTCACAATCATGAGAGACAAGAACACACGTCTTTTTTTCATTTATCTAAAAAAAAAAAAAAAGGATTTTACAGCACAGTGACAGAGGAGTTAGTGCGTCTGCTTCACAATACGAAGGTCCTGAGTAGTCCTGGGTTCAATCCCGGGCTCGGGATCTTTCTGTGTGGAGTTTGCATGTTCTCTCCGTGACTGCGTGGGTTCCCACTTCCAAAGACATGCACCTGGGGATAGGTTGATTGGCAACACTAAATTGCCCCTAGTGTGTGAATGTGAGTGTAAATGTTGGTCCTGCGATGAGGTGGCAACTCGTCCAGGGTGTACACCGCCTTCCACCCGAATCTAGCTGAGATAGGCTCCAGCACCCCCCGCAGCCCCGAAAGGGACAAGCGGTAGAAAATGGATGGATTTTGTAGCCTTCAAAAGCCCTATAAAACAACTTCAAAACCCTCCATTAACATTTTATATACACTCTCTATATATAATGTAGTAACCAACATGTTCATATCAATATCTATTATATCTAAAACTTACCCTATTTTGATCATTTTAATCATTGCTGGAACTGACATTTTACGCGCATTGATTTCTGTTTCCATAGCAGCGCACATAGGACTTACTTCCAGAATCAAATGCGAGTATGTTCTAATCGTAGTAGATTGGTAACAAACAACAGATATGACTATTTTTGGACAAAAAAGGGATTCATAACCAAACCTTTTTTAGGCTGAATGAACGGAGGATGAACTACTGTTCATAGAAGCCAGCATGGAGAAGAGGGTGAAACGTTAAAGCAGAGGGAAGCCGATAGAGTGAGGTCGGCGTGACACAAAGCTGCAAATGTGGAACTTGGAGACAAGCTATTTCGATATAAAATGGAGCACTGCCCCCAATAAAACGTCCCCGGCCAGCTGGACCAAACACACAACTGTCCATCGAGTGAGTCACACTTTAATATTGATCATGATATCATGGCGCGGGCTCCAACTCATTTTCCACGCAACAGCAAAGCTGCAGGCCATCAGCAATCAGTGAACCTGAGACTAATCAAGAAAAGCAGCATAAATACCAGAGGACCCACGGAGCCTACGCCGAAACGTAGTTAACTCTCCGCAATGTAAACGTCTGCTTGTTCTAGGTGGCGAGCAATGCAGCTAATGGGAGCAATCAGTTTTTTGTGCTTCCCGCAGTGTCCTTCCTGTTACCCGTTGATCGAGTTGTGTATCTCGACTTCCCTCTGGACTTTAGACTGCCTCCCTCGATCCTCGACCCTATCTTGGACACAGACCTTGTTGCTTCTCTCCAGCCCCCAACCGCTTGCCTGTTGCCTGCCCACGAACCACCTCTTTGTCGCGCCACTCTGGACTGACAAAGAATTCACACTTACAACAAACCCTGTTAACATTTACATTATTAATTCTACACATCGTCTTGCACCAAACACTTAGAGTAGCGTACACCTCCCACGCACTCATCAAAGGTTGCAGTAAACCTGTAAACATCGTGGGGTCGTCTCCTTACCCCGCTGTACGTAACACATGATACATCATGTGTGTTTTTACAACTAGTGTCCATACGCTGTCTGGGTAGCTGTGTACAAACAAAAGATGAAATGTCGCTAATACTTTACAGATACTGTAATATGATTGTTCATGTTTTTCAGTCAGTACAAGTCATTGTCATATCCCAGTGCTGTGCATAACAGACTCAAACGTGTTTCATGTTGACATTGAAGCTAGCTTATCTCTTGCCGTAGTTAGTTTTAACAGCTAATACCGTAGCACGTCGATTTGTCACTACGCTAAAAAAAGAGTTCCTCAGTGTTTGATCTTGCAATAACAAGGTAGCTACAGTTTGGTTATTAAACAGGTGTTAGAATAATCATGTATATATTATCACACAACTTTAGGCCGTTGCTATAGTTATTATCAATTGTGCTGAAGCTGCATTTTTCAATCTGTGCAAAGCTGGCAATCCAAAAGATTGCAAGTCATCTCGTATCAGTGATGTGTCCAGACTCGGCCTGCTGACTGCCAAGGCCGAACATCGAGTATCGGGACGCAGATAAAGCAGGGATGGTGCGATATCACTAGCGCCAACACATTTGCATTTTATTATCCATTTTCTACCGCTTATTCCCTTTTGGGGTTGCGGGGGGCGTTTTATTAATAGTCATATATTATGTCTAACTGGAGCCATTGAGATTACCACTGTTACGTCTGTTCGGCATCGTGGTGCCGGGTTCGATTCCCTCGAGGATGCGTCGAAATTGAACACAGCAAAGGTAAGGTTTAACTATTTATTTGAATAACAAAAGGTGCTAGAAAACAAAAATACTGGAGCTAAGAAAAGGCAAACAAAAGATGCTAGCATGAAAGCTAGGATAAACAAATAGTAAACTAAACTGGCACATAGGCACACAAAGGGGAAAACAAAACATTTAGCATGAGAGCTAAGAATGAATAAAATTGCGCAGCGTGAGAGCTCATGAGAATAATACAGGAATTGCATGTAAGCAAAAGGGCAAAGCAGACGTACCGTTGTGTGAAAACAAACTAGAGTCCTAGGCAGAAGAATGAAAACAGGAAGGCTTATAAAGGGGAAGGTGATTAACAGAGAACAGGTGTGCAGGAACCGGGAGTAACAGCTGAAACTAATAAGTAACCATGGTGATGGACTAAACGGGAAATAAACGGATCAAACGGAGAATGAGAACAAAGATGGAAAGATAAACAATAATATGTGAAGATCCGAGTCACGGATCGCAACAACCCCCCTTCCCTCAGCGACAGCTTCAGTGATGTAACCAGGGACCTCCCAAATAAATAGAGGAAGCATGTGAGCTGGACTTATAGAATGTAGTTTGGACCTGTAACTAGAGTACGGCCCAAAACACGTCTCTCCTCAATTAAGCAAAAATGTAACTCTGTCTCTGCATGATTCCTTGCTTCTCGTCTGTTTAATAGATGTCATCAGTGTTTGAACCTGACAAGGTTACGGAATGTAAATGAAGTATTGTTGACGGTTTTCGAATGCATTTTTATAGTGATTTAGAGGTAAAACTGATTGCTCCCATTAGCTGCATTGCTCGCCACCTAGAACAAGCAGACGTTTACATGTTGGACTGCAAAAAAAACAACCCAAAATAATCTTCTTGTCTTTCATAATGATTGTGAGCTATCAGCAAAATTCCTCAAAAATGTGCAGTTGCCCTTTAGAGCAGGGCTAGGTTATAAAAATACTTCTCAAATGTTGAACATCTTATTGAGCATGGTGGTACAACACAACTGCAAACTTACTGAAACTTACAGCCAGAGCAAGGAGCATTGACCACAGATGCAGAAAAGACCCTCTTAGTCGCTGAACTGAGGCAGAGAACTGTCCGAGGTCCTGAAATACTGATTGAAAAGAAGATGATCACTGTGCAGGGAAAACTAAGCTTACGTACATACATATGAGATAGGCTATTCTTAGTGTTGATGCACTGTTTGCAGAGTCACAACAGGACCACCGCATTTATCTTTCCTTTTAGTCAGTCCTGCCAGGATTTCGCTGCCTATTTAAATTTGTTTTTATTATTGTTGGCCAACAATTATGACAGCCTTTTTTAAAATGTTCTGTAAACTTCTTTACTCACAAGTACCACAGATGCACGCTGGAAACCAGTGGGTCAGGTTTGACAGGTTTTAATATAACACGTTGGTTCAAACTCAATCTCTCATCATTGACTTTTCAGTCTCTCCAAACAACCGCTTCCTCCTCTGCTGCCCGATCACTGTTAAAAAGTCAACAGATGATTAGATTAACGCGTACCACCTGCGACATCTAATCACCTGCCAGCTGCGTCTCGCCGTCCTGCCCATGCCACGCCCCCGTCTGAGGGTGCGCTGTCTCCAGCCACCCAGAAGGGGTCGCTGATCTTTATACCTGCAGTGTGCTAATCACAACCTCCCTCCACATGTTCCAACAAATGTTTTGTTATTTTGAGACTTATGTTAAGTATGTTGATTATTATAGGTGCAACGATTGCTTGATACACCGATAGATCAATTTAAATTCCCAAATTCCAAGTATATCGATATGTGCTCGGCAAGTTTGCCTTCCGGAAGATGGGCATCGATCCAAGATCTTTTTAAAAGGGAATCAATCAATGTTATCGATAGTAGCAAAAGGAAAACATTGGATTTAAGATTGGCATACTTTATCAGAATTTAAACACTTTTAAAATAAGGACGTTAAATGTAAAGTTGAGTTTACTCGTACGTGACATCATCAAAACAAAATGGCGCAGAGCTACGGGGGCTGAGGAAGGTCATAGCAAACGCAAACGCTACAAGACAATATAATTTAATTACAACTCTCAACACGATTTCAAAAGCCCTAACAAATACGAACAACGCAACACAATCATTTTAAGACGCAAAACAACTTTGAGCTACAAAATGACAGGACTGCCACACCGGAAGTGACAGCGAAGCAACGTGGGCGACGCACCGACTTCTGTAACACAACAACATGAAGTGTGACACACTTCCTCTTGTTAATTTAACCTGAAGTGTTGGTTGCACTTTATTATTTATAACACGATGTGAATTCATTGGCCATTAATTTCTGTTTATTTGCTTGTTTGTATCCATAATAGCTTCACACATAATCATTGTTAATCATTGTTAAAATGAATCGTTACTCCCCTATTAAGTATGCTTTGTAACCTTGACCACAAAAAGCACAACATTTCAACAAATCTAACAAAATCGGCATTATTCGCACACACAAATTAAAGTAACTAATTTTGATGTTTCACTCTTTTTAATTTCCTTTCATCCATCCATTTTCTACCTCTTATTCCCTTTGGTGCTGTGCTGGTGCCTATCACACAGAATAAATAAATATAAATTACATATGACTTGTCATGATGAAAAATGTTAAAACTAATAATAATTACATAAAATAACTATTAATATTTGTAATTAAACTGCGTTATAGGATTTTCTGTACAATAGCAATCTATATATTTTTTTTTAACGTTACTAATTTTGCACATTTCCTTATCATAAATAGCACAGGTTTCAAACTACAGTGCTACTTCAACTTAAGTGTTTTGATGTAAGCACTGTCTCTCGTTTGATTATTATGCTGTAAATTGAAAGCAAAAATAAGAGTTACAAACAAAGCCGCAATTAGTTGGCGTAGCAAATGTCACAGTGAACTCTGTAAGATCCGATCAAACCATCTGGTATTATTCGCTAGCATTCAAGATTGACATATTTTTGTTGTTCAACCATGGGAAGGAAGAGGGTGACTTTGAAGGACAGTGCTGGGAAGAAGGAGTACAATATATTCATTGAATTAAACAAAGAAATCATCAAAAACACGACAAGGCAAAGCAATTTGAGCTTATCACTGCTAGTCTGCACTGCAACGAAGCAGAATGAGTTTAACGCCAGCAAAGAATGTTAAAATAATATCCATATAGAGAACATGTATTTATCCATGAAAATTGGAGCAAGCAGCTGAAAGAAGTTACAACTGTCCGAGGTAAATACTGTACATTATTACATTACTTTATGAACATATTCTAGTAGAACATTTATTTGTGTGTTTTTTTTAAATTATACAATATTACTTATCTAAAAGTAGGTTTTTCCTTTTAAAATGCAGTTGTGTAGGAGGAGGGGGCAATTACCAATTAATTGATTAATTGATTTCAATTTCCACAAGACACGTGTCTTAAGTTAACAGCCCAATCACAAAACCAATTAAAGCTCATAAAGTCCTCGAGCACTGAGGAACAGGCGAGGCAGGCATAAATAGAGTCTGACTGGCAACTGCAACCGGGTGTGCCGGGCTGCCAATCAGGGACAGGTGAGGGAAACGAGCGCTGAGGGAGACATGAAGGAATTGGAACAAAATTAAGAGCGCCGACAGGAAACAAACACCAAACAAGGAAACAAACAGAAGTGAAGTGACAGATCTTCACACAAATCTTTGTATTGTTATTAGTTATTGGTATCAGCCTTTCAGCTTTTTTCCTTTATGTTAAACCTTTTTGCACTTTGTTTCCTTGTGTTTTATTTTTTTATTTTTATTTCTACAATGAGCCACAGGTCCTTAAAAAAACTGTGTTCCGCATTTGGCAAATGTTGCCAAATGTCTTAAAAGTATCTCTGTCTTCTTAGCACTTATAGAAGTGAGAAGAGGTTTGGTTGCAACTTTCTAGAACAGGGGTAGGGAACCTATGGCTCGCGAGCCAGATGTAGCTCTTTTGATGACTGCATCTGGCTCTCGTATACATCTGAGCTGACATTGCTTAACACGATAAGTAATGAATAATTCTACTTGTAGTCACAGTGTTAAAAATAATGTTCAAAATATATAACATTCTCATGCATTTTTAATCCATCCATCCGTTTACTACCGCACCTGTTAAAGAAGTTGCGTTAATGGTAAGAAGTTATTTATTTATTATTGGTTAGCGTGGGGCTTGCCCTCCTGGGAGTTCCTCAGACCAACAAGCACCGACATGAGAGCCTGTTTCAGGGTTACAATATCGTTTTATTTTTCAATAAGTCTCTCAGTTGCTTTCCAGCAATTGTATTTGTCTCTTTTGTTCTCGCTTGCGCTCTGGCTCCAGCCCCAACCCCGTCTCTCCTCCTGGCTTCTGCTTATAACAGAGCGACAGGTGATTGGATAACAAGGTCCAGGTGGGCCATCTACGCACCTGTCGCTGATTTCGAGGCCGGTCCTGGCACACCCCAGTTCGCTGCAGGCTCGCAGGCCACACCCCCTCCACAATTAGTGTTATGTTTTCTACGGGGGAAGGAGACGGCACAGCAACGGGATGTCAAGTTCAACTGGTTTATTGAATACTTGATGATTACGTGGAGTGTGTATGCTACTATGTGTCTACATGAATGGATATGTGTTGAATTACCATATGTGAATACCGTGAGGGGTTGTTGAGGTGCGTGTTGGATGAATAGCGTCCAAATCTGGAGGGGAACAAGCCAGAGGAAGGTCAAAGTCCAAGCAGGGGTCAAAGGCAGGAGAACAGGTCCACAGTCCAAAACGAGGTCGAGGATCCGGGAAGGTAAAATAGGGCCATGAGGGAAACAGCGGTGGTGACACAAACAGAGGAGTAGTTTACGTTCCGACATCGAAGAGTCAGCGTCGGCCATCTTTATACTGCTGTCTTTCATCAACGTCAGGTGTGTCAGGCGTGGACTGCCGCCGGCTGCGGCGGAGAGTGAGTGCGGTCTGCTTGATGAGTGCGGTGGAGTGTCTGGTGCTTCCAGCGGAGCTTCTGTGTACTCCTGTAGTAATGGGAAGCACAGAGTGTGTAAGTGACACAACAATTAGCGTGTTCAGTGTTAAAAAAATTATTATATGGCTCTCACGGAAATACATGTTAAAATATTTGGATTTTTGGCCCAAAAAGGTTCCCGACCCCTGTTCTAGAGCAGTGGTGGTTCTCAAACTTTTTTCAGTGATGTACCCCCTGTGAACATTTTTTTAAATTCAAATACCCCCTAATCAGTGCAAAGCATTTTTGGTTGAAAAAATACTTAAAGAAGTAAAATACAGCACTATGTCATCAGTTTCACATTTATTCAATTGTATAAAAGTGCAAAATATTGCTCATTTGTAGCGGTCTTTCTTGAATTATTTGGAAAAAAAGATCTAAAAATAACTAAAAACTTGTTGAAAAATAAACAAGTGATTCAATTATAAATAAAGATTTCTACACATAGAAGTAATCATCAACTTAAAGTGCCCTCTTTGGGGATTGTAATAGAGATCCATCTGGATTCACCAACTTAATTCTAAACATTTCTTCACAAAAAAAGAAATCTTTAACATCAATATTTATGGAACATGTCCACAAAAAAAAATCTAGCTGTCAACACTGAATAATTGCATTGTTGGCTTTCTTTTTACAGTTTATGAACTTACATTCATATTTTGTTGAAGTATTATTCAATAGTTATATTTATAAAGGATTTTTGAATTGTTGCTATGTTTAGAATATTAAAAAAAAATGTCACGTACCCCTTGGCAAACCTTCAAGTACACCCATTTGAGAACCACTGTTCTAGAGGATATCTAGACGCATCGCATACAGAAAGCACTCCGCCTGAGTTAGTGGTGGTGGATCTCCGCTCTCACTCACGCAGCTAATACTTCACATCTGATCATCACTTGCATTTGATTAGTGAGTAAATGTGTTACGTCTGCAGGGACGCATAGCTGCGCTGATAGCGTTCCTTCCAAGGCAGAAGACAAGCAGGTAAGATTAACGCTTTTAATAAATTAAACGCGGGCCAAAAATACTAAACTGAGGATGGAAGCAAGCGTGGAGCTAAACAAATCCAAAACGTCACCAAGGTTGAAAAAAGTAGGAGAGCTAGTCTGTACAAAAATCACTAAGCGCGTGGAGAAAAAACAGGACAACGTAACTGTTGACCCAGAAACTACTGCTGGGTGACAGAAAACTATAAAGGGGAGTGATTAATCAAAACACCTGGTGGGAACACTAATTGCAAAACTAAGACAGGTGAGGAGACTCAGTGCCCACGGAAACCAAACGAAAACAGGGAAAGAGGGTGCACCCAGGAAACAGACTAAAACAGAAAAACTACCAAACATAGATCATGCCATGACCCGGGTAACAGATCATGACAAAAATGCATGACGTAAGACACGCTGCACTCCCTCACTTCCTTCTGTCATTTTTACCTTAGGACCAGAGCTACTAAAATCCGAACACCACACGCTTAAAAAGTGTTTGCAATATGTAAAATTGTGCGTACTATTAGTGGGCCTGCTACGTACAATTGATATCAAGTGCAAAAGTGGTGTAAAGTGCCTTATTCAAATGTGGTTTTTGCGTGAACTACGCAGCTTTCATTATGAAGACACTCATTTACTTCACATTCATGTGTTCAAGTGCCTACCTGTGGTGTTTTGACACATGCAGCAGAAACGTACCACTTTTTATGGGCATTTTAGAAGCGGTCCTGCAGGGCATCAACAACAAAACCTTTTTTTTTTTTAGTGCACTGAAGATGCGCCGCGTGAGATGCTGACACTAACTTTCCTGAAATGTACCAGACGCAAGAAAATGCGTATTGCCAAACGTCTTTAAAGGGGAACATTATCACAATTTCAAAAGGGTTAATACAAATAAAAATCAGTTCCCCGTGGCTTATTTTATTCTTTGAAGTTTTTTTCAAAATTTTACCCGTTCCGGAATATCCCTAAAAAAAGCTTTAAAGTGCCTTTTTTTTCGCTCTCTCGAATCCACTGTTCATTTTCCTGTGACGTCATACACTGCTGCCAATACAAACAAACAATGGTGGATACCACAGCAAAATATGGCGACATCAGCTCGAATTCAGACTCGGATTTCAGCAGCTTAAGCGATTCAACAGATTACGCATGTATTGAAACGGATGGTTGAAGTATGGAGGCAGTTAGCGAAAACGAAATTGAAGAAGAAACTGAAGCTATTGAGCAAATAGCTATTGGCGCTATTCGGCCATGTTTGCCTTAGCATCGCCGGTAAAATGTGCAGACAAACAATCAGAAGTTTCGCATCTTGTGACACTGGATCAACTTAAATCTGTCGATTGGTAAGTGTTTGTTTGGCATTAAATGTAGGTGGAAGGAAACACTGGATGTAAATATAGTTTCAAATCTACATACAGCTAGCCTAAATTAGCCAGATTATCTGGCAGTCATGCCGCGGCTAAATATGTCTGATTAGCACATAAGTCATCAACATCAACAAAACTCACCTTTGTGATTTAGTTGACTTTATCGTTGGAAATGCATCTGCAGGTTATCCATACATCTCTGTGCCATGTCTGTCTTAGCACCGCCACTAAAATATGCAGACACTCCGGCACATTCGATGGGAGTCTGGCGGCAGATTTCTTTGACTTTATTGTTGGAAATGCATCTGCTTTGAGTGTCGCATGATATCCACACAATCTTGCCATCTCTGTAGTAGCATAGCTTTTGTCGGTAAAGTGTGCGGAACAAACAACTGACCATTTCGTTGGCTTTCCCCACACCCTCGTATTTTGAACAAAATTCATCCAATTTCTCACCACTTTCGCATCTTTAGTTAGTGTTGTTACACCCTCCGACAACACACCGACGAGGCATCATGTCTCTAAGGTTCCAGAAAATACTTGAAAAAACGGAAAATAACAGAGCTGAGACGCAGTGTTTGTAATGTGTTTGAGAAAATGGCGGCTGTATTACCTAGGTGACGTCACGTTCTGACATCATCGTGCCGAGAGCGATAAACAGAAAGGCGTTTGCCAAAATTCACCCATTTAGAGTTCGGAAATCGGTTAAAAAAATGTATGGTCTTTTTTCTGCAACATCAAGGTATATATTGACGCTTACATGATAATGATAATGTTCCCCTTTAACAAAATGCCAGCAGACTCCAAAACGCGTCAATTGAATTTGTTTAAAAAAAGCACCTTTATTCATCCAGCAGCCAAAACAATTTAAAAGATTATTATTGCAACAACACATAATCAGTAGGGTAAAACTAACCTGTATTCGGGGGTGAACAATCCAATGCTTGGTGAATTCTGCTTCACAATGATAAGAAAAGCCAACATCGAAGGATCAAAAATTATATGTCTGATACTTTTATTTCTGAAAGTCTATATATGCTGACAAGCACAGTCATTGCTGCCAACTGGCTGTTTGCACACACATTTCATTTCAGAAGTACTAAATAAAAACTCAAAACAGCAGTCGCAGAACAGTTTTGGTTTTAATTAATCACACTGCGTGGGCTAAATTGTTGTATTTGCATTTCTTCCTCTTGGTATTGTGGGCTTTCTGATAAATATTCCGCAAGACAGACACGCCAACCTGCTTAGTGGCCTTGTGGTTAGAGTGTCCGCCCTGAGATTGTGAGTTCAAATCCCGGCCGAGTCATACCAAAGACTATAAAAATGGGACCCATTACCTCCCAGCATCAAGGGTTGGAATTGGGGGCTAAATCACCAAAAGATTCCCGAGCGCAGTGCATGCTGCTCGTCACTGCTCCCCTCACCTCCCAGGGGGTGATCAAGGGGATGGGTCGAATGCAGAGGTCAAATTTCACCACACCTAGTGTGTGTGACTATTATTGGAACTTTAGCTTTAACTTAACTTTAACAAATGGATTGCACTCCTTATTTTGCTCACTTAAGAGGCGTAATCCTCTGCGCACAAGTTTAGTAGATCAGGTTTGCACGTGCTATTAAGTTTGCATGTATTTAAGGACGCACAAACCACTGTGAGGTCAGGCCCTTAATGCGTACATTTTTCTTCTGCTACATATTTCTTTGGTGGAGCAGGTGTGTATTAGATGTGTCGTGAAGCATACGATGCAAGTTACAAAGCATACTGCCACAGTTACATTATAGAGAATTGGGCGAACTAAGGCCGCATTTAGATCCTAGATGGCACCTTTATTGTAGTGCTTGTCCATTCTGTATCCTTAATCTGTCACACTGCGGTGAGGGATGTCTTGTCTCGGTTTTTTCTGTCTTGTGATTTGCATGTTTTATTTTGAAAAGCAACTCCTCTTGTTTCAGATCACGGGCCCTTCCTCTTGTGTCACCAGTCTAACGTCATCCCTGACTCTTGATTATTTCCTGTGCTTATCTGAATTTTCCTTGCTCACTTCTGTTTTTATTTGCACACCATATTTACTCCCCCTTTCGTCCACAGTATGGAGTGCAGCTGGCGGGGGGCAGAAAAACACACCTGAAGTTGATTAGGGTGCCCTATATAACCTGGATGCTGACGGCCTGTTAGCACCGGACCTTTGCGGTCACAGCTGTTGCTATTTGCATGCATCCTATCTCGTCTTACTAGCAAACTCTCTAGTTTGGCTCGTGTATCTCACAGGTTTGCCTGTAAACCTAGCCTTGTCTAGGGCCTGTAGTTTTTTATCCTGTTTATCTGTTTCACTCCTTTCATTAGGTTTTTTTTTCCTAGCCTTGTCTAGCGTTTTTATTTAGTACTTTGCTCCTCTGTTTTACATTTTCTCAGTCAGTATTATTCCTAGCCTTGTCGGGCGCTTTTTGTTTAGTTTTGGTAATTTATCCTAGTAGTTTTTTCGTGGTGTGTTTTTGTACTTCCACCATCGCTTTTTGTTTTGGCTACGTCCACCTTCCGCCAAAATAAAGGAAGAACTTTTCTCTAAAACAAAAACGTCTCTGCATCCTTGGGATCCACCCAATCAGTTCCTAACATTTCCACCTGTTTCCCACTACCCTCATGTTTCATATAAGCCCATGCCTCCTCTTGTTCTGTGCTAGATTGTCTAGAGCTTTCGTACCTGTCTAGATAGATAGATAGATAGATAGATAGATAGATAGATAGATAGATAGTACTTTATTGATTCCTTCAGGAGAGTTCCTTCAGGAAAATTAAAATTCCAGCAGCAGGAGCTAGCCTCCATGTTTATGTTCATGTTCCTGTCCATGCCTTGCCTCGTCCCACATCTACTTCCTTGGATCCGGAATTCTCACGCTGTAATTTTGAGTTTAACTTTTTCCTCCTCCTCAGAGCAACTTTTGTTTTCTAGCCTTTGTTCAACCGAAGTGGTGAGTTATGATTTTTTCCTAATATTTCCTTCCTCAAAGTTTTTGAGTTATTTTTCGTTTACCTTTATTACACTAAGAATAGAGTAGAAATGTTATAGTCATTGTTTTCTTCGTCCTGTTGAAGCGTTTTATGTTAAGTGTTCCTAGCAGATACGGCGCTAATTATGGTTTGTCTTTATTTTGGGATTTTCCTCCTTTTTAGGAGTGATTTTCGGTTTTTCCCCTTTTGGAACCTTTTTCGCTGACCGTTTTTTGTTACTTATACAATTTGTATAACCCTGGCTCTGGAGGTTAAAGAGTTGTCAAAATAAAAGCTTTACTAAGAATCCCATCTCTGCATCTGAGTTCCTACCTTAGTCCAAGCCTGACATAATCTAGATCCTGTGAAATCACTACAACACTGTATTAAAAATACAAAGTGTCCTTCTGTTCTCATTTTGTTTGCATCAACCGGGCCTACGCTCTCTTTAAACTGTCACATTTAATTTCCCGTTATCTTGCCTCAGGCAACACAGGCCCTGGTCACAGTGTTCACTGCTGTTCTGACTTTGAACAATGATGATGTCACATTCGTTGAGAAGGAACACCTTCCGTGCGGCAAAGTCAATCAGGATGACACAGTAGATTAGAATGCCCCAGGAAAAGGGTTACTGGTCCTGTGACAGAGGAGAAGGCTTATTTTAGATATAGTGATGAGACTTGCTTTTTAAGCGGGTGGAGTATCACCGCTGTGGATTTTCAGGCAGGAGGTTGAGAAAAAAAGATCCAGGACTAGATCAAAGTCAGATAAGCTAGTCACATCGGACTGAAATGTGTAGGGTCGGAGGAGAAGAGGGACATAAAAAAATTGCCAAAAATGTACAGCAAATTACTAGCTAATAATATTACTGTCACAGTAACATGTACAGCAATCTACTATGAAATGTACTGAAATTGCAGAGCTGTTATGTTATGGTTAATTTCAACAAAGTTACAACGAAATGCTGTAACGTCACAATTGTAATTTCATAGTCTATTACTCTTTTGGTTTGACAACATACCTTAATCTATTGTACAAGAGTATGCAACACAGTCCACAGAAACCCTGAAAAGACAAATCAGTTTGAATGTATGAATATGTTATAATTTATATTGCTACTATCGCACATTTTTAGTCGACTTAATACCTCCAATATCCTCTCCATCCTTGCCCTTTCCATCCTTTGAAACTGAGCTACTGTGTGGAACAATGTCCCTTGTGGATCAATAAAGTTTGGCTAAGTCTAATTTGAAGTGATATGGATGGATATTACAGCGAACTATGATTACAGTATTGATATTATGAATTTCTATGGAACTGAAGTCGCTTGTTTATGTCCACATACATGTAACATTGACCATGACATGGATACATCATGACATTTTGTTAGAATGATTATGTATATATTATCACACTAACTTTAGTATGCTTAAAGTCAGCTGCTTTATTTATTAGCTAGTGTGCTCATGTTAAACTTTTTCTAATCTATGCAAGGACAAAACTTCTTGTTGAGGGGTGGCCTTAGCCACAGATGTTATCTTTGTTTTAGTCCGCTAACAGCCAAGGACTTCAAGGACCACAACTAAGATAAGATGACAGCACGCAGACAAAGCAGAGACTTCAAGGACCTCAACAAAGATAAGATGACAACACGCAGACGAAGCGGGGACAAGGCGAAATCACAAGGCCCCCAGCCCATTTCGTCACGTACTGTGCATCCTGAACCTGCTTTGCATAATATATGTGACGGCCTCAGTGATGTTGACTATGGAACTCTGCGTAAAAAGAGGTACGCGGGTGCTGAACCTTAGAGCGTAGGGCGAGAATGTGATTAAGTGTGCAGCGCCACGCGTTCTCCTCATGAGCTAAATTGAACTCTGTCTCTGCATGATTCCTTGCTTCTTGTCCGTTTGATAGATGTTGTCAGTGTTTGAACCTGACACATTTATGGTCAGGTCCGATGCAGAGATAACCATATCATTTACTTTTGAACCCACTCTTAGCCAGTCTTCTGTCAATATTGACAAACACCTGTTCTGTTCTTCTTTACATAAGCAGTGCATGCCCCACTAAATATTTTGTCATCTTATACTGTCTCGATGACCTGCGCTCAGAAGTAAAGACTCAGTCAAAGTCCCCATCATATTTTAGTCTCTGTAACGACGTATTCGCATGGTGATGCGCAGATCGTTCTCCCAGGATGCAGTCGGAAACTCCAGACGCAAGGTGCAGGCGACACAATGATTTATTTTCATAAATCATGCAGGAAATGCAGAAAAACAAAACAAGCATGCCAATATTATGGGAGGCAAAGCTAAGGAAAAAGCTAGCGCGAAAGCTTAGCATACAAACAGGCCTAATCAAAATTAGACATCAACTGTTGCGTAGTGCAAACAAGAAAGCCAGACCCAGCGTGGCAAGAAATGGTAATAAGTAGATCTCTGATTAGTGCCCGGCAGCAAGTGAGTATTTCGAATACTAATCAGAGGCAGGTGAAACTAGTCAGCACCCTTGCTAACCAAAACACACAATCTCAGGGTTTCTCAAAACAGAACTAAGGGAGTCAAACACTAAACAAAACATGATCCGGGCAACGGATCATGACAGTCTCTTTACTCATTGTTTCCTTTGTCCACAAAACCCATAGTAAAACCTTGAAATGCTTTACTTTGAAATAACAGTTTATTGCTGTGAAATAATAAGGTGCCATCATTTCTACAGTCATTTGTTATGTCACAGCAACGTTTGATTCCAGTACCTTAATGTGAAAAAATACTAATTAATGCTGTGAAATCTTGGTAAATGTTTACAGTGTGATTTTGCTGTGACATCAGCATTGATCTTCTGAACCCTAACAAACAACAATTGATGTTTTGTCAATACAATGTAAAAGCATGAGTCTATTACTAAAAAAGTAAGAGATTGATACTATATTCACTTATATTTTGACAACAATAGAATGAATGATCTGCTATAAATGACATCAGTGTTCATGCAAATGGTTAACTCTGCCCACAGAAGGTGTTGTGACCTCATTTCCCTTTATGGTCGCTGGAGGGGTAGGAATGGGTCTTTGTCAGTTTGAATGAAGCACTTTACTCACATTACTCTGTGATGCCTTTTAGGCGGGTTTAATAAAGATGGCAAGAAAAAAACAACAATTGAATCAGATGGCAATTGGAAGTTACAAAAAGGATAAAATGAAGTAGAAAAACATTCAGCGGTAAACAAAAAGTATGGCATCCAAACCCGTTCTGCTCAAACATCTCCCCTGTTTGTCATGTCCTCCCTTCTACAGGTGAATGCACATCCATTTCAATACTTCTGTTTACATACAACACAGCCTCCTTTAAACCTTGGGGACACAGCTTCACACACATTGCTCCTCAAAACTTTCATGCTGTGTCTTGCAGAAGGAGATACACAGTTTACAGAAGAAGGTACAAGTTATTCTAATGATCTGAGAGAACGGACAAGGAGGTCAATGTCAATGATGCCGTCATTACCCAAGGTTATTGTACGTCTGGCTACCTTTTCAAGGAAAATTGCATTTATTGTAATTGTGCCCATCATCCACAATCCAACTGTGGAACAAGAACGTGTTTTCCCCTTTTCTTTGCATCTGTAGGTAAATAGTAAAAAAACAACAACAACTGCTAGCACGATGCGGCTAACAATATGGGTAAAGCATTCCAAAAATATATATATGTATGTGTATATATATATATATATATATATATATGTATATATACACATTCATACATACACTATGCAATGAGGCGTGTCACTAAACCAAAATGTATATGTGTGCGACTATGTGTCGTGATTATGTGTTGAGCGACACCGGGAGTTGTTGAAGGTGCATGTTGAGTGAGAGGCGGAAGTCCATGAGGGGAAAAGCAAGCTCAGAGGTCCGTGAGGTCAAAGGTCCGTGCCCAGGCGGCAGGTCGAGATCCAAAAGTGGCAGCCAGGGAACCATAAGGGAACACAGGGAGACAAGACACAGAGCTCGCAATCAGTGGACAGAGGAATGCTGCGGGAACGAAACGACACGGGGAAAGAACACAAAGAGAGACAGAGAGAAAGAGAGAGTGTATAGCTTGATAAGACGGCTTACTGTACGGGAACAAGTAGCTATGTTCTGGCCCGGAATGCAGGTTTGCACTGGCTTAAGAAGGCGAGGAAGCTCATCAGCGACAGGTGTGTAAAGTGTTGATTGAGCCGTTCGGATGCAGCTGCCTGCAGGCACAGCGCACAGGTGAATACACACTGGGATGCACCCGAGCCGTGACAGAGATCAGATCAATATCAGTTTCGGAAAATACTCAAGGCTCCAATATGGATATCGTATCGGAAGTGTAAAAGGGTCTCTCACTAGAATGCTGACTGATGGGATGGTTGTATCTTTTTGAACTGGTAAATACAGCATAATTGTCTCTTCTCAGATAGAAAATGCTCTGAACAAAATGCGCTGAGTCTTCCCAACGAAGTTTTCGAGTCCTATGCTGACTTCCATTTGTTGAGAGCCAAATACTGTAAGAGCTAGTCTCCACAGTTTCAGTCGGTCTGGAATTTTAACGTGGCGTGTGGAATTGTTAACCAACTTCTCGACTTGGTGCCACAACCTTCGACTAAATGGATGGATGGATGGATTTACAGCATAATCCAGCATTAACTTTTCCAAACTCGAAGACGATACAGCAGCAGCAGAAGCAACTGAACTGTGTGCTGTGTTACAACGCCAGAAATGTAGTTCCTCTGTGGCGAAACTTTGGTCTATAAGCTGGTCACAGTATGTACAGTAAATGAAGCATTGTGGGCGGTTTTGAGATGTTTTTTTAGAGGGCTTTATAGGCAGAATAGATGACTCCTATTTTTAGTGCTAGTAATTTCTCACAATTATTACCCACAAAACCGGGATTGACATGTGTGTTCTTGTCTCACATAAGGATCGTGTATGACAATTCCAGAGAAGTGCATTTTCCTTTAGGCCCTCATGATATCGGTTTCTGACAGTTTGGACAAAACATGCACATTAAAGGCATTCTTGAGGTCGGTTTGTAGTGTTTTGATAGTGAAGTTAGGGGCGCTGCAGCTGGTTGTTACCCCCTGACAGCCTCCTTCACCTAAATGGTGTACTGACTTGGCTTTTAATGGCATTTTGTTAGTGGTTATAAGTTGTTTTTTTAGAGGGCTTAACATGCGGAATAGATAAATCCCTATTACCTGCATTAGTAGCCACCTCTTGCTAGCATTTTTTTGCCATTTAGAATGCGCAAAAAAAGACAGAAACGTGTGTCCTTGTCCGTCAGAGGGATTGTGAATTGCAAGGCAACATTTTAAAAGTGCAGTTCCCCTAATTGTTTCCATAAATGTCCATACTTGTGTTACCTTGTTGCCGTGGAAACTGTAGTAGTGTTGCTGGGTGCCCTCAAAGCATGACCATTCATAAACATCACCTGCAGTTACAGTACATGCTTTTAACCCTTCAAGTTCTAAACGAGCGCTGCCTCGCTCATTTCGAAATGTCAGAAGTTTTACAGCAGTTTGCATTTACAGTGCGTCCGACTTCACTCTTTCCACATTTTGTCATGCTACAGCCTTATTGAAAAATGGAATACATTAATTTTTGTCCTCAAAATTCGACAGACAATACCTATAAAGACAATGAATAGTTAATTTTTTTCAAATTTAATATAAATAAAAGAAACTAAATCACATGTACATAAGTATTCACAGCTTTTGCTCACTACTTTGTTGATGCACCTTTGGCAGCGATTACAGTCTAAAATATTTTTGAATGCATGCCACAAGCTTGGCACACCTATCTTTAGTCAGTTTCGCCCATTCCTATTTGCCTATTCTTTCTTGCAGCATCTCTCAGGTTTCATCTTATGGATGGGAAGCTTTAGTTTTAATCCAGGACGTCTCTGTAAGGCAAGGCAAAGCAAATCTTTTTTTTTTTTGTAGATCACACTTCTTACACAAGGCAATTCAAAGAAAGCAAAATTAAAGACATAAAATCATGATTCAAATTAAAATTCGAAAATAAAATCATCAGAAAAACAATCACATCTAATAAAGATAATTAAAATACTGTTGATAAAATACTTTCAGTTGTAATTTGCACAGATAAGACAACTTTTGTTCTAAGGTTGGATTTGAACATTACTAATGTTTAAAGCCTGTCTCACATCTTCAGAGGGACTTTTTCTGATTTTAAGAGTATACTCACCGTGTTTGGCCCCGACTCTGGGCGCCAGCAGGAGACCACTCCCTGAGGTTCTCAGAGGTCAAGATGGTTCATACAGTTCTAAGATGTCAGAGATGTACTTTGACACAGGACCAAGAAAAGACTTGTACACAGTGTAGCTCAGTCTATTGTCTGAGCAACAGAATGCCAGTGCAGTGACCTAAGCACTGGATTAATGTGGTCGTATTTCCTGGTTCTGGTCAGGACTCGAGCAGCAGCATTCTGGTTATTCTGCAGCTGCTTTACAGCTCATTAAGAGAGCCCAGTGATAAGGCCATTACAATAGTCTTACCTGCTGGAGACAAAGGCATGGGTTAGTCTTTCTAAATCAGCTACAGAAAATATTCCTCTGATTTTGGCAATGTTTTTCAGGCGGGAAAAAGCTGCTAATGTTAATGCCTTAATGTGGTTAAAGTTCAAGTCTGAGTCCATTATTACTCCTACATTTCTAACCTGACTACTAGGTTTTAAGGGGGATGGTGTCAGGGTGACTAATCATTTTTTTTTTTTTGCTTCTGTAGGCTAAAGACAATGCTTTTGGTTTTGTGTCAGTTCAACTGAAGAAAATGATTTTGCATCCACACACTGATGTGTTCAATGAAGTGACAAAGTGAACCAATAGAACCGACGTTCACCTGCCGTCAGTGACACTTAGATCTGAGAGTCATTTGTGTAGTTGTGTTAGGACACATTTAAACTACGTTTTAGCTAGCTTAGTGGCTGTGTAGCTATGTAGTACTCCTTTGCGTTGTGTTTTTCCCCAAAAGACGACACCCAGTCATTCTTCTGGCTCAACCATAGTTTATTCTGGTGAAAACAATCATGGTGAGTCTCCAATCAGCCTTCTCTTTACATTTTTAAACATGTACAGAAATAAAATACAACAAAACTTAACATGAATGTGTCTCTTTTTGGCCTACAGCAACACAGGTAGCCTGCTAATAAGTTAGCTGAAAGCTAATTCACGGGGCGCCAGAGAGCATAACTTACCGTCACGTGGAAGACAGCAGCCTGACGACACACACGTGTCTCAGCCTGGACTTCTGCTGTGACATTTGACGTTCAGTGACCATAACAAAATGTAGGAAATCCCAGTACTAAACTTAGAATGATACAATTTGCAAAATAAAGAGTCACATTACATAATGTGTAAATGTAATAAATTAGATAAGATGACATTAAAATAAAATGACATCAAAACAAGAACAGTAGTAAGACAGTGAGCATTTGAGATCATAAATTACCTCTGTTACAGCTACATGCACAAGTTAATGAATAGGGATCCCAAAATCGAGCTTTGAGGAACCCCACAGGTCATAGCCAATTGGTCGGAAACACACTTACCTATTTAAACAAAGTATGATCTGTGATCGACATAGGACCTGAACCAATTAAGAACAGAACCAGATATTCCCCCCTAGTTTTCTAACATCACTAATAGTATGTTAAACTGTGTCAAAGGGCTGCATTCAGGTCCAGCAGAACCAAGACTGAGACTTTTCCTGCATCTGTGCTCAGGTGGATATCATTTGTCACCTTGATCAGGGCTGCTTCAGTGCTGTGATGCGGCCTAAAGCCTGATTGGAAAGTATCAAACATATTATTAAACAGGAGAAAGTCATTAAGCTGCTGGCATACAACTTTTCTAGGACACTGCCTAAAAATGAAAGGTTTGATATAGACTGATAGTTGTTCAGTACTGTCACATCAAGACTACGCTTCTTTAGGCAGCAGTTTTTAAAGCTTTTGAAAATGTTTCAGTCGGAAGTGAAATGCTAACTAGATTAGTAAATTGTTGTAACAAACGGCTCAGCACAGACTTTAGAAATCTAATGGGTAACTAGATAAAAAAGTATGTTGATGGACTCCAACTCTGGATGATTTGTTTACCTGTTTTGTCAGCGACCAGAGTGAAATGTGCCATCTTTAACTGACTAGCTGGCTGCAGAGTGGGTATTTGTTTTCCAGGAATTGTTGCATTTTTATTGCCTTGAACTTTATCATGAACACATATGGCAATCTCATTGCGTTTAAATGAAGAAATTAGTTCTACTGGAACTGAAATTGTGGGGTTTGTTAATTTGCTTACTGTAGCAAACAGGACACGAGAGTTATTACTAAGTCTGTACATTGCTGCATTTATCTTTCCCTCTATCCTGACTAGTCTCCCAGTTCCTGCCACTAAAAGCATGATGTTGCCACTACCATGCTTCACTGTCGGGATAGTATTGGCCTGGTGATGAGCGGTGCTTGGTTTCCTCCAAACATGATGCCTGGCATTCACGCCAAAGAGTTCAATCTTTGTCTCATCATACCAGATAATTGTCTTTCTCATGGCCCGAGAGTCTTTTCAGGTGTATTTTGGAAATCTTTTGGATGAAAACCAACACTTCCTATTCAATGTGATGGAGCTTGAGAGGTGCTGCAAAGAGGAATGGGAGAAACTATTAAAATATAGTTGTCCCAAGCTCGTGGCATCATATTTAAAATAACTTGAGGCTGTAATTTCTGCCGACAAAGTATTGCGAGAAGGCTGTGTATACCTATGTACATGTGGTGTATTAGTTTTTCATTTTGTAATACATTTGGAAAAAAAAAAGTCACATTGTCATTATAATGTATTGATTGTTGAATTTTGAGGACAAACATACTTGATTCCACTTTGGAATAAGGCTGTCACATTAAAAAATGTAGAAAAAGTGAAGCGCTGTGAATACTTTCCAGATGCACTGTAGCACTTCTTGGGTAAATTTCTTTTGCCAGCCACAATTTGTATTCATCCTCAAAAAGTCATGTATTGTTGAAGTAGCCCACAAAGACAGACTGAAAACATTTTCAAATCCTCAGTCCACAGCAGTTGTCTTGTCACACATTGATTTTTTGGGGGGATGAATGTCATTTAAAATACACTTCCATTACTTATCCATAACATCTAGAAAAAGAGTATTTAACCATTACATTTCCAGAGCTTGGAAATTGCATTGATGGGAAGATCCACCACTTTTCAAGGTTTTTCATGACTGTACAAACCCTGACCCTATTCCTGAATGAGTTTACCTTCAGTATATAACTGTTTGGGAATAGAAGATGGCATGCATTTTTAGGAGCTAAAAGGCATTCATTTGGGCATCAGGCAGCCATGTGAATAAATTCTGCAATTTGGATTATTGTTGACTTCATGCATTGAGTTTTATTAAATTTGTTAGGCATCAGTTCCCCAAGGAAGCCCTTTCAGTAATTGGAAACACTTCTTCGTCCGCATGTTGATGAGCACACAGCATATTCCTTCAGATAAAATGGAGAGGGAGTAATTCGGACCGGGTTAAAGTCTGGGCTTCACTCACATTTACTGTTTTTTTTTGTTAAATCATGTTTAAATGCCCCCAAAAGAAATGCTCTGCAAGTTGTAAGAGAGATTTGTGGTCAAAAATCCTGGACCACTAATTAAATCACTTTCTATTTTCCCTTACTTTATTTGAATTTTGGAAAGGGAGTTTCTGAAAATTAAACAGCTTGGGCTGAGAAGCAATATTGGAGTTGAGGGACTTTGCATGGGGAAAATATCCAAATACCTGCAGAAATTGTTTTTTGTATTTGTGTGGACAGATGTTTTACTGTGTACTTTTTTTGTATATAAACACATACACACATTTTGAAAGCTGGGTTCTCATGCTCATTTGACCTGGGGGCTGCTTGAGGTATTCACTTCAGAATCACATTTTAACCACGTGACTACTAAATCAGTTCACAAATTCTACCAGGAGCTATAATAGCGACCTTGAGCTATGGTAGGCCTTAAATGGGAACTGCACTTTTTTGGGAATTTTGCCTCTCGATCAAAATTTTTATGAAAGACATGACGACTGATGTATTAGTTTTTAATGCACTCTAAATCTAAATAAACGTAAATACAAGTCTGCTTTTGGAGGTCCTCTATTCCGCCCGTAAAACCCAATAAAAACATCCAAAAAGCGCCAACAATACTCCATTCACATTTCGTACTTGAATATTAACCAAATATTGGTAACATTGATATTACAAGCCCTAACCCAGACAAAATATTTATAGCAGCGCTGTGATCACAAGCTTTTGTGCCAATGTTTCCTTCCTCGTGATAGTTTATTGTAGTTAATATATCATGCTTTTCACGTTGATAATAAGACTAGGACGTAACCCGACAAGTGGGCACGCTTTGACAGCCAATTTAGACCCAGAAATGGCGAGAACGATACAAAAAGATGCTCGGTTCAACCCTCCTTTTCTTCGTGAGGAAATGGGAATATATCAACATCCTAGCAATCTGCATCCTAATGACCGCAGACCTTGTATAGTAAGTCATATTTTATTAAGATGGCGGCGCCCGTACGGGCTGCAACATTGCGGAGCTGCTGCTAAAGATGGAACATTTGGCAGAAATACCGGACAATTCTACAAACTTTATGGCTGGCTCACATCGTGGTCACTCCGTGATCACGTACGACCGCCAGACACTTCTGGATGTGGACATATCGGGCCGTTTTGGACTGATAGACGCTTGCGTGCTAGACTTGCTAACTAGCATGGGAATACGTCGGCGGCTACATCCAGCGGCCTGTGAAGCAGGGGAGTCTAGTAGCAGCGGGGGCCGTCTATGGAGCAGACGCCAGCGGTGTGATCGGAAACGCGGATGTCGAGCGGGGCTAAAAACAAAGCAGAAGGCTAATCCCCACAGAACACCACTTCCCTCCATCCTGAAGATGGATTTAAATGAAAGATGCGAGACTACTGGTCTGGGTAAGGAGTCAGTTAAATTAGAACAAGTTTTTTCTGCTTTGAGTGTTTCAGAGTTGGACATGTGTTCTACTGAGGTGGCTAACTATGATGCGTGCAGTTTATCAAAGCAACAAACAAACAATCGGAAAATTCCCGTTACTGAGGTGGCTAACCATGATGCGCGCAGTTTATCAAAGCAACAAACAAACAATCGGAAAATCCCCGTTACTTATGGGGCTAACCATGATGCGTGCAGTTTATCAAAGCAACAAACAAACAATCGGAAAATCCCCGTTACTGAGGTGGCTAACCATGATGCGTGCAGTTTATCAAAACAACAATCAAACAATCGGAAAATTCCTGTCGTATCAATTCCTAGATATGGTCGTAACTATACTAAATGCACTGGGCATAATAAACACAACATTATTAATATTGCTACTACGGATAATTTGATCAAAAATTCCCTGAAACAGCCCACTACCTATAATATAGGTTTTTTAAACATAAGATCATTGTCTCCCAAAATGTTATTAGTTAATGATATTATCAGAGACAACAATATTAACGTCATCGGTCTCAGCGAAACCTGGCTCAAACCAAATGACTTTTTTGCGCTAAATGAGGCATGTCCTCCTAACTTTACACATGCGCATATTGCCCGTCCGTTTAAAATGGGTGGGGGGGTCGCACTAATGTACAATGAAAACTTTAACCTTAGTCCTAACATAAATAATAAATATAAATCGTTTGAGGTGCTTACTATGATGTCTGTCACACCGCTGCCTCTACACCTGGCTGTTATCTACCGCCCCCCAGGGCCCTATTCGGACTTTATCAATGAATTCTCAGAGTTCGTTGCTGATCTAGTGACACACGCCGATAATATAATCATAATGGGGGACTTTAATGTCAATATGAATACCCCATCGGACCCACCGTGCGTAGCGCTCCAGACTGTAATTGATAGCTGTGGTCTCACACAAATAATAAATGAACCCACGCATCGCAACGGGAATACGATAGACCTAGTGCTTGTCAGGGGTATCACCGTTTCCAAAGTTACGATACTCCCGTATACTAAAGTATTGTCCGATCATTACCTTATAAAATTCGAGGTTCAGACGCATGTTCGTCAAACTAATAATAATAACAACTGCTATAGCAGCCGCAACATTAATACAGCCACAACGACAACTCTTGCTGACCTACTGCCCTCGGTAATGGCACCATTCCCAAAGTATGTGGGCTCTATTGATAATCTCACTAACAACTTTAACGACGCCCTGCGCGAAACCATTGATAACATAGCACCGCTAAAGTTAAAAAAGGCTCCAAAAAAGCGCACCCCGTGGTTTACAGAAGAAACTAGAGCTCAGAAATTATTATGTAGAAAGCTGGAACGCAAATGGCGCGCGACTAAACTTGAGGTGCACCATCAAGCATGGAGTGATGGTTTAATAACTTATAAACGCATGCTTACCTTAGCTAAAGCTAAATATTACTCAAATCTCATCCACCGTAATAAAAACGATCCTAAATTTTTGATTAGTACGGTAGCATCGCTAACCCAACAAGGGACCCCTTCCAGTAGCTCAACCCACTCAGCTGATGACTTTATGCAATTCTTTAGTAAGAAAATTGAAGTCATTAGAAAGGAGATTAAAGACAATGCGTCCCAGCTACAACGGGGTTCTATTAACACTGATACGATGGTATATACGGTGGATACTGCCCTCCAAAATAGTTTCTCTCGTTTTGAGGAAATAACATTAGAGGAATTGTTACAACGTGTAAATGGAATAAAACAGACAACATGTTTACTTGACCCTCTTCCTGGGAAACTGATCAAGGAGCTCTTTGTATTATTAGGTCCATCAGTGCTAAATATTATAAACTTATCACTCTCCTCGGGCACTGTTCCCCTAGCATTCAAAAAAGCGGTTATTCATCCTCTTCTTAAAAGACCTAACCTCGATCCTGACCTCATGGTAAACTACCGACCGGTGTCTCACCTTCCCTTTATTTCAAAAATCCTTGAAAAAATTGTTGCGGAGCAGTTAAATGAACACTTAGCGTCTAACAATCTATGTGAAACCTTTCAATCCGGTTTCAGGGCAAATCACTCCACGGAGACAGCCCTCGCAAAAATGACTAATGATCTATTGCTAACGATGGATTCTGATGCGTCATCTATGTTGCTGCTCCTCGATCTTAGCGCTGCTTTCGATACCGTCGATCATAATATTTTATTAGAACGTATCAAAACACGAATTGGTATGTCAGACTTAGCCCTGTCTTGGTTTAACTCTTATCTTACTGATAGGATGCAGTGCGTCTCCCATAACAATGTGACCTCGGACTACGTTAAGGTAACGTGTGGAGTTCCCCAGGGTTCGGTCCTTGGCCCTGCACTCTTCAGCATCTACATGCTGCCGCTAGGTGACATCATACGCAAATACGGTATTAGCTTTCACTGTTATGCTGATGACACCCAACTCTACATGCCCCTAAAGCTGACCAACACGCCGGATTGTAGTCAGCTGGAGGCGTGTTTTAATGAAATTAAACAATGGATGTCCGCTAACTTTTTGCAACTCAACGCCAAAAAAACGGAAATGCTGATTATCGGTCCTGCTAGACACCGAACTCTATTTAATAATACAACTCTAACATTTGACAACCAAACAATTAAACAAGGCGACACGGTAAAGAATCTGGGTATTATCTTCGACCCAACTCTCTCCTTTGAGGCACACATTAAAAGCGTTACTAAAACGGCTTTCTTTCATCTCCGTAATATCGCTAAAATTCGCTCCATTCTGTCCACTAAAGACGCTGAGATCATTATCCATGCGTTTGTTACGTCTCGCCTCGATTACTGTAACGTATTATTTTCGGGTCTCCCCATGTCTAGCATTAAAAGATTACAGTTGGTACAAAATGCGGCTGCTAGACTTTTGACAAGAACAAGAAAGTTTGATCACATTACGCCTGTACTGGCTCACCTGCACTGGCTTCCTGTGCACTTAAGATGTGACTTTAAGGTTTTACTACTTACGTATAAAATACTACACGGTCTAGCTCCATCCTATCTTGCCGATTGTATTGCACCATATGTCCCGGCAAGAAATCTGCGTTCAAAGGACTCCGGCTTGTTAGTGATTCCCAAAGCCCAAAAAAAGTGTGCGGGCTGTAGAGCGTTTTCAGTTCGGGCTCCAGTATTCCCGGTAACAGTTCGAGATGCCACCTCAGTAGAAGCATTTAAGTCTCACCTTAAAACTCATTTGTATACTCTAGCCTTTAAATAGACTCCCTTTTTAGACCAGTTGATCTGCCGTTTCTTTCCTTTTTCTTCTATGTCCCACTCTCCCTTGTGGAGGGGGTCCGGTCCGATCCGGTGGCCATGTACTGCTTGCCTGTGTATCGGCTGGGGACATCTCTGCGATGCTGATCCGCCTCCGCTTGGGATGGTTTCCTGCTGGCTCCGCTGTGAACGGGACTCTCGCTGCTGTGTTGGATCCGCTTTGGACTGGACTCTCGCGACTGTGTTGGATCCATTGTGGATTGAACTTTCACAGTATCATGTTAGACCCGCTCGACATCCATTGCTTTCCTCCTCTCCAAGGTTCTCATAGTCATCATTGTCACCGACGTCCCACTGGGTCATTATTGTCACCCATGTCCCACTGGGTGTGAGTTTTCCTTGCCCTTATGTGGGCCTACCGAGGATGTCGTGGTGGTTTGTGCAGCCCTTTGAGACACTAGTGATTTAGGGCTATATAAGTAAACATTGATTGATTGATTGATTGATTATGGTTTTTTTGGCGCTCATAAAATCTGCAGTGAGTAATAATCAGTGATGTAGTTGAAAACAGCGAAGGCTGGATGCGTTTTTAAAATGAATGCGCCGCGTATGCTTAGAATGAGCAAAATACGTAAATATTAAATGTTATTACAAATATTTACTTATGGTATATAAAACCGTAATGGAGGTGGAGGGATGTTTTAAGGGCTTTGTAGGCAGAATAGAGCGCCTCTCATAGGCTCCATTGTAAGCAGACATTTGATCGCAATCATTTACTAGTTGAATGCATAAAAAAACCCTCCCAAAAAATATGTCATCATGTCTTTCATAATGGTTGTGAAGGGTAGGCAAACTTCCCCCCAAAAAGTGCGGTTACCCTTTAAGTCATTATAAATGTAAAATTGAATTTAAAAGTGATATGTTTTGAAACTGTTGAGTTTTGCAGGAGAGGGTCGGAGACAATTCCGCTAGTTTCCACTGTTTTAGTCTTGCTTGGTCTTATTCACTCAGGGTCTTGGTGGGGTAGTGGGCAAGGTGTTGTTTTTTTACTGTTTACACAAAGAAGTAAAATTAGTGTTTATTGCATAAATTAAAATGTTTTATATTTTTCTGTGGTTATAAAGCAGCTTAGCTCCAGTTATACTCGTGTTCTCGTTTGTATATTTCCATGGCCTTCTCAAGGGCAACACAGTGCACAGCTGCCAGGGCTTGGACCGTTGCATGTGTCATTAAGTGATTAAAATGCACTTCAACTATTATATCAAAAAAACTAAGTAAATACAAGTAAACTCATGTCATGTTGCTAGTGACGTGAGTTATTTGACATGAGAAAATAAAACAATTGGTCTGATTTAGGAGCATTGCATCAACTGTGACATATTTACATTCTTTAATTAATGAGGGAAGTAAATTCTGACCTCGGGACCCCCCAGGAAGAGCTGGACAAAGTGGCTGGGGAGAGGGAAGTCTGGTGTTATGTACTGAGAAGGAGTTGACGGCACAGACACCAGGCGGCAGTAAAGTTCTATGATGTATTATATATATCAATCAATCAATCAATGTTTACTTATATAGCCCTAAATCACTAGTGTCTCAAAGGGCTGCAGCACAAACCACTACGACATCCTCGGTAGGCCCACATAAGGGCAAGGAAAACTCACACCCAGTGGGACGTCGGTGACAATGATGACTATGAGAACCTTGGAGAGGAGGAAGGCAATGGATGTCGAGCAGGTCCAACATGATACTGTGAAAGTTCATTTAATTAATGGATCCAACACAGTCGCGAGAGTCCAGTCCAAAGCGGATCCAACACAGCAGCGAGAGTCCCGTTCACAGTGGAGCAGGCAGGAAACCATCCCAAGCGGAGGCGGATCAGCAGCGCAGAGATGTCCCCAGCCGATACACAGGCAAGCAGTACGTGGCCACCGGATCGGACCGGACCCCCTCCACAAGGGAGAGTGGGACATAGAAGAAAAAAAAAAGAAACGGCAGATCAACTGGTGTAAAAAGGGAGTCTATTTAAAGGCTAGAGTATACAAATGAGTTTTAAGGTGAGACTTAAATGCTTCTACTGAGGTGGCATCTCGAACTGTTACCGGGAGGGCATTCCAGAGTACTGGAGCCCGAACGGAAAAACGCTCTATAGCCCGCAGACTTTTTTGGGGCTTTGGGAATCACTAATAAGCCGGAGTCCTTTGAACGCAGATTTCTTGCCGGGACATATGGTACAATACTATCGGCAAGATAGGATGGAGCTAGACCGTGTAGTATTTTATACGTAAGTAGTAAAACCTTAAAGTCACATCTTAAGTGCACAGGAAGCCAGTGCAGGTGAGCCAGTACAGGCGTAATGTGATCAAACTTTCTAGTTCTTGTCAAAAGTCTAGCAGCCGCATTTTGTACCAACTGTAATCTTTTAATGCTAGACATGGGGAGACCCGAAAATAATACGTTACAGTAGTCGAGGCGAGACGTAACAAACGCATGGATAATGATCTCAGCGTCTTTAGTGGACAGAATGGAGCGAATTTTTGAGATATTACGGAGATGAAAGAAGGCCGTTTTAGTAACGCTTTTAATGTGTGCCTCAAAGGAGAGAGTTGGGTCAAAGATAATACCCAGATTCTTTACCGTGTCGCCTTGTTTAATTGTTTGGTTGTCAAATGTTAGAGTTGTATTATTAAATAGAGTTCGGTGTCTAGCAGGACCGATAATCAGCATTTCCGTTTTTTTGGCGTTGAGTTGCAAAAAGTTAGCAGACATCCATTGTTTAATTTCATTAAGACACGCCTCCAGCTGACTACAATCCGGCGTGTTGGTCAGCTTTGGGGGCATGTAGAGTTGGGTGTCATCAGCATAACAGTGAAAGCTAATACCGTATTTGCGCATGATGTCACCTAGTGGCAGCATTTAGATGCTGAAGAGTACAGGGCCAAGAACCGAACCCTGGGGAACTCCACACGTTACCTTAACATAGTCCGAGGTCACACTGTTATGGGAGACGCACTGCATCCTATCAGTAAGATAAGAGTTAAACCAAGACAGGGCTAAGTCTGACATACCAATTCGTGTTTTGATACGTTCTAATAAAATATTATGATCGACGGTATCGAAAGCAGCGCTAAGATCGAGGAGCAGCAACATAGATGACGCATCAGAATCCATCGTTAGCAATAGATCATTAATCATTTTTGCGAGGGCTGTCTCCGTGGAGTGATTTGCCCTGAAACCGGATTGAAAGGTTTCACATAGATTGTTAGACGCTAAGTGTTCATTTAACTGCTCCGCAAAATTTTTTTCGAGGATTTTTGAAATAAAGGGAAGGTGAGACACCGGTCGGTAGTTTACCATGAGGTCAGGATCGAGGTTAGGTCTTTTAAGAAGAGGATGAATAACCGCTTTTTTGAATGCTAGGGGAACAGTGCCCGAGGAAAGTGATAAGTTTATAATATTTAGCACTGATGGACCTAATAATACAAAGAGCTCCTTGATCAGTTTCCCAGGAAGAGGGTCAAGTAAACATGTTGTTTGTTTTATTCCATTTACACGTTGTAACAATTCCTCTAATGTTATTTCCTCAAAACGAGAGAAACTATTTTGGAGGGCAGTACCCGCCGTATATACCATCGTATCAGTGTTAATAGAACCCCGTTGTAATCTCCTTTCTAATGACTTCAATTTTCTTACTAAAGAATTGCATAAAGTCATCAGCTGAGTGGGTGGAGCTACTGGAGGGGGTCCCTTGTTGGGTTAGCGATGCTACCGTACTAAACAAAAATTTAGGATCGTTTTTATTACGGTGGATGAGATTTGAGTAATATTTAGCTTTAGCTAAGGTAAGCATGCGTTTATAAGTTATTAAACCATCACTCCATGCTTGATGGTGCACCTCAAGTTTAGTCGTGCGCCATTTGCGTTCCAGCTTTCTACATAATAATTTCTGAGCTCTAGTTTCTTCTGTAAACCACGGGGTACGCTTTTTTGGAGCCTTTTTTAAATTTAGCGGTGCTATGTTATCAATGGTTTCGCGCAGGGCGTCGTTAAAGTTGTTATTGAGGTTATCAATAGAGCCCACATATTTTGGGAATGGTGCCATTACCGAGGGCAGTAGGTCAGCAAGAGTTGTCGTTGTGGCCGTATTAATGTTGCGGCTGCTATAGTAGTTATTATTATTATTAGTTTGACGAACATGCGTCTGAACCTCGAATTTTATAAGGTAATGATCGGACAATACTTTAGTATACGGGAGTATCGTAACTTTGGAAACTGTGATACCCCTGACAAGCACTAGGTCTATCGTTTTACCGTTGCGATGCGTGGGTTCATTTATTATTTGTGTGAGACCACAGCTATCAATTACAGTCTGGAGCGCTACGCACGGTGGGTCCGATGGGGTATTCATATGGATATTAAAGTCCCCCATTATGATTATATTATCGGCGTGTGTCACTAGATCAACAACGAACTCTGAGAATTCATTGATAAAGTCCGAATAGGGCCCTGGGGGGCGGTAGATAACAGCCAGGTGTAGAGGCAGCGGTGTGACAGACTTCATAGTAAGCACCTCAAACAATTTATATTTATCATTTATGTTAGGACTAAGGTTAAAGTTTTCGTGCTATATTAGTGCGACCCCCCCACCCCTTTTAAGCGGACGGGCAATATGCGCATGTGTAAAGTTAGGAGGACATGCCTCATTTAGCGCAAAAAAGTCGTTTGGTTTAAGCCAGGTTTCGCTGAGACCGATGACGTTAAGATTGTTGTCTCTGATGATATCATTAACTAACAACGTTTTGGGAGACAATGATCTTATGTTTAAAAAACCTATATTATAGGTAGTGGGCTGTTTTAGGGAATTTTTGATCAAATTATCCGTAGTAGCAATATTAATAATGTTGTGTTTATTATGCCCAGTGCATTTAGTATAATTACGACCATATCTAGGAATTGATACGACGAGAATTTTCCGGTTGTTTCATTGTTGCTTTGATAAACTGCACGCATCATGGTTAGCCACCTCAGTAACGGGGATTTTCCGATTGTTTGTTTGTTGCTTTGATAAACTGCACGCATCATAGTTAGCCACCTCGGTAGAACACATGTCCAACTCTGAAACACTCAAAGCAGAAAAAACTTGTTCTAATTTAACTGACTCCTTACCCAAACCAGTAGTCTCGCATCTTCCATTTTAATGCGGCTGCAGGATGGAGGGAAGTGGTGTTCTGTGGGGATTAGCCTTCTGCTTTGTTTTTAGCCCCGCTCGACATCCGCGTTTCCGATCACACCGCTGGCGTCTGCTCCGTAGACGGCCCCCGCTGCTACTATACTCCGCTGCTTCACAGGCCGCTGGATGGAGCCGCCGAATTATTCCCATGCTAGTTAGCACGTTGAACAAGCACGCTGTTATCTACCGCCCCCCAGGGCCCTATTCGGACTTTATCAATGAATTCTCAGAGTTCGTTGCCGATCTAGTGACACACGCCGATAATATAATCATAATGGGGGACTTTAATATCCATATGAATACCCCATCGGACCCACCGTGCGTAGCGCTCCAGACTATAATTGATAGCTGTGGTCTCACACAACGGCCCGATATGTCCACATCCAGAAGTGTCTGGCGGTCGTACGTGATCACGGAGTGACCACGATGTGAGCCAGCCATAAAGTTTGTAGAATTGTCCGGTATTTCTGCCAAATGTTCCATCTTTAGCAGGAGCTCCGCCATGTCGCAGCCCGTCCGGGCGCCGCCATCTTGGATATATATATATATATATATATATACATATATATATATATATATATAGTATATGCAGGACTGTCTCAGGAAATTGGAATATTGTGATAAAGTCCTTTATTTTCTGTAATGAAACTAAAAACATGGAAATGTCATACATTCTGGATGCACTACACATCAACTGAAATGTTGCAAGCCTTTTATTATTTTATTATTGCTGATTATGGCATACAGCTTAAGAAAACTCAAAAATCCTATTTCAAAAAATTTGAATATTTCCTCAGACGAAGTAAAAAAAAAAGATTAATAACAGCAAAACAAAATAAAACATTTGAAAATGTCAATTAATGCACTAAGTACTTGGTTAGGAATCCTTTTGCATGGATTACTGCATTAATGCAGCGTGGCATGGAGACAATCGGCCTGTGGCATTGCTGGGTTGTTATGGATGCCCAGGATGCTTCACTAGCGGCCTTTAGCTCATTTGCCTTATTAGGTCTGGCGTCTTTCAGCTTCTTCTTCACAATACCCCACAAATTATCAATAGGGTTCAGGTCAGGGGAGTTGGCAGGCCAATCGCGGACAGTAATGCCATGGTCAATACACCAGTTACTGGTGGTTTTGGCACTTTGGGCAGGAGCCAGATCATGCTGGAAAATGAAATCATCATCTCCATAGAGCTTTACAAAAGATGGAAGCATGGAGTGCTCTTGGTACACAGCTGCATTGACTCTGGACTTGATGAAACACAGTGGACCAAAACCAGTAGCTGACATGGCTCCCCAAACCATTGCTGACTGTGGGAACACACTGGATTTCAAGCAACTCGGATTTTGCTCCTCTCCAGCCTTCCTCGAGACTATAGCTCTTTGACTTCCAAATGAAATACAAAATTTGCTTTTGTCTGAAAACAGGACACTGGACCACTCTGCAACTGTCCGTCAGTCAGACGCTTGTTGCGTTGTCTTGAGTTCAGGAGTGGCTTGACCATGGGAATACAGCTATTGTAGCTGTATCTGTTGAAAAGCTCTATGGAGATGATGATTTCATTTTCCAGCATGATCTGGCACCTGCCCAAAGTGCCAAAACCAACAGTTATTGACCATGGCATTACTTTCCGCGATTGGCCTGCCAACTCCCCTAACCTGAACCCCATAGAGAATTTGTGGGGTATTGTGAAGAAGAAGCTGAAAGACACCAGACCCAATAATGCAAATGAGCTAAAGGCCGCTATTGAAGCATCCCGGGCATCCATAACAACACAGCAATGCCACAGGCCGATTGTATATATGTATATATAATAATAATCATAAACATCACTAACTAGAACTATAGAATGGAGTGTGAAACAAAACCCAAGAGTGTGTATCTGCCATTGCGAGCAGGGGCGTGTCTCGGCACACTGCCAACGAAGGTGCTGGCGGACCCAACTGCTGGGGAAAAGCGGGTTCGAGCCCGCGCCGTGACGTCTGGGCTTCTTTGGTTAGGCTGCTGCTCCCACAACCCGACCTCGGATACGCAGCAGTAAATGGATGGATGGATGCCTATGTGTGCTTATGACTGAGTCCAAGCTGAGGCCAAAAAAAAAAACTTGGCCACAGCCTGGACCCCCTTCCCCAAGAGTCCAGTCTGTAACCAACCTTTCAGACAATCGCCCCCCTCCCAATAACCCCAGCGCTCTCCTTTTTCCTACCTTTTAAGGAGTGCCGTAAATAGGCTGCACCATCAGGGTTTCTGTTCCGTCTCCCTGTTCACTGTTTGTCTCATCTTGAATGGAATTGTGCTGTAAATCTCGTACATTTCGTTGTACTTGTGCAATGACAAAAACGATTGGTCCATTTCATTCCAAAACCACATCATAAAGTTAATTTACATTGATTTTAAACTGTGCAATAAGTCCTTTTTTGCAGTCTAATTACATCGTTTACCACAATTAAAGTGTTATAGTTTATAAACAACTTGTCTATAAATCATACGTTATTAAATGTCGTATATTTAGTTGCTATATAGGTAAGCAATGACAAGCACCGTTTTGAAATTCTCACTTAAAAAAATGTTTGCGCATTTGAATTGTTTCTTGCTTTAAACAGCGGAACATGCACTATTTTCAACAACTGAAATAATAACCATAAGCTGTGTATTAACCATATTTGGTCAAGTGAATTGTGAATTATATTTATATAGCGCTTTTCTCTAGAGATTCAAAGCGCTTTACATTGTTGAACCCAATATCTAAGTTACATTTTTAAACCAGTGTGGGTGGCAATGGGAGCAGGTGGGTAAAGTGTCTTGCCCAAGGACACAACGGCAGTGACTAGGATGGCAGAAGCGGTGATCGAACCCTGAACCCTCAAGTTACTGACACGGCCACTCTTCCAACCGAGCTATAGTTTGTCAAAGTTTGGATTGGCAAAATTCAGCACAATTACGTATGTTGCATCAACCACGTTACAAATCAAGTCTCCACTCTGGCGTTGTAAGCGCTACTGTGGGCGTTCCCTAGAGGGCGTTCCATTAAGTGTCTCCAGTACCGCAACTAGAATTTTCTCGCTTCGTCTTCTTCTTTTTCTTCTTCTGTTATTTTTGATTGTCCGAATCAATAACTGTGTCGGCCTTAAACTGACTCAGCAGCGCCACCTGTTGTTGTATAATGTGAATTTTCGTTGCTGCCGGTGAGAAACAAAGAATTGTGTGTGAAACAAAAATGTTCACTTGAAGAAAATAGTTATTCTACCTGTAAATTGTTTTTAACCTGAAGAAAATAGATGTTCTACATGCAAATCCTTTCGTGTGTTTGCGTAACACGTTTGTGGAATTTTGGCAGTAATTTCACTCCATACTCATGCCACTTCATTACAGTCCGACTACTGTAGGCCGTAGTCGATGTCAAAAATAAACAATTAAAAGACACAAACACCACCGTCCTACGCCATCATTTCTACCACTCAACACGCGTGGGAACCGAATGTTGTCCACGTTCTCCGCTTACATCCATCCTTTCCCAACTTCGCTACTGTATTTTAGTGTTGGTCATTATGGTGGCACTTGGAGAGACAAGTGTTTTCCTGGGTGGTACTCAGTGAAAAAAGTTTGAGACCCGCTGATCTAATCGATAGAAGCCATTGGTAAGTTTTCTTGCATTTTTACAGAATATCTATGCAGGAAATGCCTTCCAAAATATCTTAGAAATGGTAAATTATCTTCAACCTCACGGGACCCCTGAACCCCGAGTGGCCTTGTGGTGAGAGTGTCCGCCCTGAGATCGGTAGGCCGTGAGTTCAAACCCCGGCTGAGTCATACCAAAGATTATACAAATGGGACCCATTACCTCACTGCTTAAGACTTAGCATCAAGGGTTGGAATTGGGGGTTAAGTCACCAAAGTGATTTCTGGGCGCGGCAACTGCTGCTGCTCACTCCTCCCCTCACCTCCCAGTGGGTAGAACAAGGGGATGGGTCAAATGCAGAGGATAATTTCACACCTAGTGTGTGTGTGACTATCAGTGGTACTTTAACTTTAAAAGGGCCCCTTAATGCCCAGCTGATATCTTTCAATTCGTCTCTTTTTATTTTAATCAACTGGGATCCCTGGGGTGTGCGAGCCACAATTACCATAAACCTTGTAGTTAAGTGGAGGGTAACACAATATGGCCCGGGAGTATGAGACCTCTGCCCTAAATTTAAAAGGTCAGGCTGATTACCATTCTTTAGGTCAAATTCAAAACTATGTCTCCCGGCTGGCCTAGAAACACCTCGGGATCCCCCGGGAAGAGCCAGACGAAGTGGCTGGGGAGAGGGAAGTCCGGGCTTCCCTGCTTAGGCTGCTGCCCCCGCGACCCGACCTCGGATAAGCGGAAGAAGATAGATGGATGGATGGCCAAATTCAACAACTGCCAGACGGTTGTTAAAAACGACTTCAAACGCTTGTTGTCCTTGTCGTTAAAAGTCAGCATTAATCAGTGGCAGTGAGTTCAGTCCCAGAAACACTTCCCGTTCTCACAAATAAAATACGTCCCGCCACTCACCAATATGGGACAAATTGCTCGGAAAAGCCGCGAATGAGATCCAAAATTAACAGAAAGAGGCCTTGGTCACACACCACTTAGTATGAAGCACATCACTACCCCAGCATGCACCACACAAAATCAAAACAACACCATATTGGCAGGAAAAAGCGCAAACTAGTTAGTTTTCCCTGTGTCTTTTCTTAGTAGTCCAAACAATGGTAGACAGATGCTGTGCACCAGAAGTCCAGGAGAAATTAAAAGAGCGAAGAGCATTTTACCGCATTACTGAAGAGCCATAAACATGCTAGCAGAAAGCAACAAAACAAACGTTATATGTCCACGAGGTATCAGATACGGAATGTACCACTTTCAACATTATAATATTGTTTATTTTATTATCAGTCATTATGGGTCGGTTCTGTTAATCTGTTAAATGTTGTGTTGTGTCGCTCAACATCTGTGTGATTCCAAAATGCAGTAATATTTGAAGGATTGAAGCTAAAACTGTCTTGTTTTGGGGTTGTCTGGTAACTTTCTGTTTTATGTTGGAAGTCTAATCCTCCTCTCGTTTCAGGCCACTTGTCTCTCCTGATTGCCTGATTGTGGCCACCTGTGTTACCCTGCCTCATGTGTATATAGTCCTCGTCTTCCCCTGTTTCGTTACCAGAGTATATCGTCTGATCGTGTACCTCCAGCCATCTTCCACAGTCTTGTCCAAGTCGCTAAGTATTGCCTTGCTTTATTCTGTGATTTCTTTGCACATTCTGATGAAGAGTGATTTTTGATTTGCTAAAGGATATTGAGCTAGTTACGTAGCCTTCTTTTTTCCCTCCTCTTGGAGCGCTTTAATTTGTGGTTTTCTTAACTCTTTATAGTTTAGTTTCTGTTTATAGTTTTTCGTCTCCTTTTCGTAAACGATTTTCTTTTGGTGTAGGCAGTCGTAGAATGTTGTTTTTTGATTATTAGATCCGTGTATATTTTGCTATCGCCCTTTTTCCTCCCACAATCAATCAATCAATCAATCGATGTTTATTTATATACAGCCCAAAATCACAAGTGTCTCAAAGGGCTGCACAAGCCACAACGACATCCGCCGTACAGAGCCCACATACGGGCAAGGAAAAACTCAGCCCAGTGAAACGTCGATGTGAATGACAATGAGAAACCTTGGAGAGGACCGCATATGTGGGCGAACCCCCCCCCCCCAAAGCCCCACGCACCCTGCACCCCCTCTAGGGGAGATCGAAAGCAATGGACGTCGAGTGGGTCTAACATAATATTGTGAAAGTCCAGTTTATAGTGGATCTAACATGATAGTGAGAGTCCAGTCCATGATGGGTCTTACATAATAGTGAGAGTCCAGTCCATAGTGGGGCCAGCTTGGCCAAGCCCCTGCTTGGGACCATCCCAAGCGAAGACGGGTCAGCAGCGAAGAGATGTCCCCAACCGTTGCACAGGCGAGCGGTCCACCCCGGGTCCCGACTCTGGACAGCCAGCACTTCATCCATTGCCCTCTGAAGTGATTTTCCGTTTTTGTTTTTCGCCCTGTGATACGTTTCCTTTTTACTCTAGTGTGTCAGGTCTAGAGTTTATAGCCAGTAGTTTTTTCACTCTATCTGAAGAGAGTTCTCAGAAACTGTTTAATAAAAAAACCTGGGTCAATCATTTCCCGTCTGCAACAGAGTCCTCATTCTTGCCAATGTCTAACAAAAACTGCTAATAATTTGTTTAAGCTGCTGCTTCTCCTGCCAACAAACCTAATTACAGTGGAACCTAGGTTCACAAACTCCTCTATTTGCGTCCTTTCCGGTTTACGAACATTCACATCGCGGAAAATATGCTTCTGTGTGCGGACAATGTCTCAGCATTCAAACGATTCATTCATTTACTCACTTATTTTGTGTGCTGCTGGAAGCCCTGTGGGAGTTGCAATTTTGATAGCATCACTTACTGTACATGCATGCATCACCATTTTGAAGAAGCTTGGCACCCTGCGCCACATCCTGTCCATATCCCGTACACACAGGCACGGCCATTTCAATGAGCTTCGAGGCTAGCGGCACTTCTGATGAGTTTACTTCCACAATTGTCGTACCATTCGCCGGTCAGAGCTGTGTCAGCGTGTTTAAGAGACCACTCTGTGTGATCAGAAACTCTTTAAATGTGTCCAAACTCTCGCAGTTTTGCTGTATAGCTACGGGTTTCTGGACAACCACTGAGCTAGCATCTTAGCTATGGTAGTTAGACTCGCTTGCAGAACCTTCACTTCAAAGATTGTATCAGCAAAGTCTTTAATTGTTATGAGACTGAAAAAGATACCACAGGGACATTTTTTACAGCGAAGGTATAGGCACTACTTGGACTCAAGCCAATGAAGGATTGCCTCACTCTGCTAGTTTGTGCTAACGCTAGCGGTGACTATGTGAAGCCCCTGCTTTTTTTTAATCACTCCAAAACCCCCATAGTCATACTTGCCAACCCTCCCGGATTTTCCGGTGGACTCATGGAATTCAGCGCCTCTCCTGAATACCTCCCGGAACAAATTTTCTCCCGAAACTCTCCCGAAATTCAGCAGAGCTGGAGGCCACGCCCCCTCCAGCTCCATGCAGACCTGACTCAATGTTGTGGCCCACTTAAACAGGACAATACTGCCATCTACTGTACATAGAATAGAATGTAAATATATTCTACATTTAAGTGCAGTCAAGAAACTTGCATTAGGGAGTCTGTTCTGAAGCCCACAGTAAAGAGACGTAACTTCATCACGTCGCCTGGTTATTGACTCCAAACCAATATATTACACCGTCGACGTGCAAAATGAAGAAATATGCTCGCAAGTTCCAGAACGATTGGAAACAAGAATTTCAGTTTATCCAGGAGAGTTCGAGGGGGAAGGGGTATGTTGCCTGTAAATTTTGTAGAACAGACTTCTCCATTGAACACGGCGGCCAAAGGGATATACTCAGCCATGAACGGTCAGTCAGTAAAGCACAACGGGTCTGCAGCGCAGTATCATTCACAACCCAGTATTATGGGCCACCTCGCAAAATGGAGACCCGATGGTGTAACTTATGCTGAGACAAAGATGGCTATGCTGATAGCTGGAAGCAACATCCCGTTCTCATTTGCGAATGTCTACAACAAATCCGTGAAGGATGTTCCCGGATTCGGAGATTGCTCGCCAATACGCAAATGGTAGAACAAAGGTTACTCAAATAGTGAAAGGTAAGTGTTGTTGTATTTTTTTAGCAACCAGCAAGCACAGTAGAGTTAGTAGAACAAATGTGTTTTTATTACAGTGTATTTGATAGGTACCGTCGTAAATTCAACTATTTATTTTATTTATATATATAAAAAAATAAATATATATAGCTAAAATTCACGGAAAGTCAAGTATTTCATATATATATATATATATATATATATATATATATATAGATATATATGTTATATATATATATATATATATATATGTATATATATATATATATATATATATATATATATATATATATATATATATGTATATATATATGAAATACTCGAGTTGGTGAATTATATGCCACCCCCTCTTAACCACGCCCCCAACCACGCCTCTGCCCCCCCCCACGACCACGCCCCCCCACCCCACCCCCCGAACTCGGAGGTCTCAAGGTTGGCATGTATGCCCATAGTGTTCAAAAATGGTACAAACATTCCAGACACAAGGTGAAATTAGTTTTCTTTCCTTCCTACATATACAGTGTATATAATTTTGTTGAGCCACGAATCAGTTATTCATCTTTACATTGATTCTTAAGGGAAACTCACTGTAAAAACTTTTCGGTTGGCGAACCTTGTTGAAGAACTAATTTGTAGACTGAGGTTCAATGGAGTTTTATGACGCAGGAGCTCTACAGTAAGAGTCAGAGCCATTAGGCAAGAAAATCTTTCCCACCTATTATAAGGAATCCAAACGTATTGTGAGTGTGGAATAGAAAAAATGGTAATATCTACTTAATATTTTAGTAGTTCTCATGAGTTAAGGATTAATATGTGCTATTTGTTTACATTTCTATCTCAAGATGTGACTTTAAGGTTTTACTACTTGCGTATAAAATACTACACGGTCTATCTCCAGCCAATCTTGCCGATTGTATTGTACCAAATGTTCCGGCAAGGAATCTGTGTTCAAAGAACTCCGGCTTATTAGTGATTCCCAGGGCCCCAAAAAAGTCTGCGGGCTATAGAGTGTTTCCTTTTCAGGGTCCAGTACTCTGGAATGCCCTCCCGGTAACAGTTTGAGATGCTACCTCAGTAGAAGCATTTAATTCCCACCTTACTGTAAATCTCATTTGTATACTCTAGCCAATAGATAGACCCCCTTTTTACACCAGTTGATGTGCTGTTTCTTTTCTTTTTTCCTGTGCAAGGTTTTTCCAGATTTGGTGATTTTCCGTTCCTGCTAGACACCGACACTTGTTTTATGATGTCCCCTTAACATCTGACAACCAAAGAATTACACAAAGTGACTCGGTAAAGAATCTTGGTATTATCTTCGAACCAACTCACTCATTTGAGTCACACATAAAGATTGCTACTAAAACAGCCTTCTTTCATCTCCGTAATATCGCTAAAATTTGTTCCATTTTGTCCACCAGCGACGCTGAGATTATTATTTATGCGTTCGTTACGTCTCGTCTCGATTACTGTAACATCTTATTTTCGGGTCTCCCTATGTCTAGCATTAAAATATATCAGCTGATACAAAATGCGGCTGCTAGACTTTTGACAAGAACAAGAAAGTTTGATCATATAACGTCTATAATGGCTCACCTGCGCTGGCTTCCTGTGCACTTAAGATGTGACTTTAAGGTTTTATTTCTTACATATAACATACTTAGCAATCTATCCTATCTTGCTGATTGTACTGTACCTTGCTTTCCATCCAGAAACCTACGCTCCAAAATGATATCTTATTTGTGATTCTCCAGAGCCCAAAACATGTCTGCGGGCTATAGAGTATTTTTTATTCGGGCTCCAGTACTCTGGAATTCCCTACTAGTAACAGTTAGGGATGCTACCTCAGTAACAACATTTAAGTCCCAATTTAAAACCCATTTGTATACCCCAGCATTTAAACAGATCCATTTTTAGACCAGTGATCTTCTCTCTCTCTTTTCTGCTCTGCCCCCATCTCCTACGTGGAGAGGTTTTTAAGTGGCCACAAATCAGTTTCCACGGACAAGGCACTAGCTGTTTCAAGTCTTTACCCGGGGTGCACCACTCCTCTGTGCATCAGTTTGTGACATCTCTGCGCTGCTGACTTGTCGCAAGAGGATTCTATGCTGGCCTCACTCAGGGTTGTACGGCATACCAGTACTAATAAAGTACCGCGATACTAATTGATTAAAATCGGTACTCTACTGCCTTTGAATAATACCGGTACTGTTCTTTTGTCTGAATGCCGCTGTGCGGCGGTGACTACAGAGCCGAGGCGCATGATGTTGAGTGCGTCAAAACGTACATACAAATGCATACAAGCAATGACCTCTTGGAGAGAAAAAAATTGGAATAAAGCGACAATTCTACTGGTCTATAAAGAGTGTGCGTGGAGTAAAATATGGAGGTATTTGGGCTTCAAAAGTAAGAGTAACGCTTTAAACAAGGAAGCACCGCGCTTCAAATGTGGCGATTAGTATTACCGCCTTTGCTTCAAACGTAAGTAAACATTTAAATAATGAGCATTCATATCTGCACAAGGAGTTATAAAGAATGACAGGTAAAAGATTAGTTACACCTGTCCTGCTGTTTGGCTCCAGAGCAGACTGTCGTCAAGGAGCACAGGGGAGACGTTCCCTGCAGGGACAATGTTTTTGTCGGGGTTTAACACCCTTATCATTACAATGGGTCTGCAAGGCTCTGCTTTACAGTCAGAATTGGGGACCGCCGATTTGTAAAATTCTGTTTGCTTGATTATTAGTTTTTCAGGACACAACCAGACCCATCCATTCATCTACTGCACAGTGCTCGTGCTCCCTTTCTTTCTCTTTACCCGCCCACTCACTCACTGACTTCATTCAGCCAACACGTTGCCATTCTTGCAAACACACTTACACTACTCTCATAAGTTAACTAGTGCCCCGGCTGTGTACATGGAGATACATACTTAACATGTAGATATGTAGAGCCGCACACAGCTGCTTGGCTTGATGCCAAATAATAGCGGACTTAAGACAGCCCATTTAACGTCAGCTCATGCAAGTAAAATGACTGAATTTGGTAACAAATTGCTACAATTTGTGTTTTATCTTTAACAAAAGTGTGTTTTACCTGCTACATGGCTTATCTCTATACATTTATCCATAGTTGTGTTGTTGTACTTACTTATAATTGTATTATGCAACAGGAAACATGTTAATTTTTGTATTGTAAGATTTTCTGTTAAAATAAAGCCAAAATTGACACTTTTTTGTAGTTCTATTTATTTGGAAAAATATTAAAAAGCATCAATACACATTTTTGTACTGGTACCAAATTATTGGTGTCGGGACAACTCTGGTCTGGACTCTCGCATTCTTAACTATATCCACTCGGCATCCATTGCACCGGCCACCCAGGGAAGGGGTTCCCACATCTGCGGTCCTTTCTAAGGTTTTACATTGTTCCCAATGGTGTAAGTTCATATTTGTCCTGATGCGGGATCAGATCCGAGGATGTCGTCATGGATTGTGCAGCCCGTTGAGACATTATTATTAAAGACTAAATAAACTTTTACTGTTTGATATTTCCGATTTATTACCTTATTTACTTTGTATTAGTCAAACCCTTGTTTTTCTGCATATTGTTAATTTGTCTTAATGTTATGGATATTGAGGGTAGGTGACGGCTCAGACACCAGGGGGAAGTATAACTTTATGTATTTATTATATATAGACCATATATATAATAATAATCAAACCACGCCAAATTTACTAACTAAGGAAATGAAGTGTGACAAAATCCAAGAGTGTGTATGGTGTAAGGCTATGTGTTGTAGATTAGTTGTTGAATGTTACCCTAAATGTTGAACGAGATACGCGGAAGTCCAGGGGAGAGAGAAGTCTACAGGTCCGAGTCCAAAGCCAGGGAAGTCAAGGATCGAGGGAGGCAGTCAGAGTCCAGAAGGAGATCCGGAGAAAAGTGAGACGCACAGCTTACTTTCCAGGCGACGGAGGGTACTGCAGGGGCGACACAAGAAAACACACGGAACACGGAGGGGCAAAACACAGAGAGAGCAGGATTGCATCAAGCAGGATGATCGCTTACTGTATCCCAACAGAAGACTATACTCCGGCGCCACATGGCAGGTTGTGCGAGCTTATGTAGGTCAGCTTGTTCATCCCATCCAGGTGCGCTGATTACAGATCTCTTGCAGCCGTGCGGAGGGGCGCCCGCAGCGGAGAGGAAACGCCCGTGGGCGTGGCCGGCGGTGCTCTCACTGGAGTGCACAGAAGGATGAGCGGCGTTGGCAGGAGTCTGAGCCGTAACAGTTAATTCTATATGGGGGTTTGAATGTCTGGTAACAACATACTTGAAAGTGTTATGGACAATTTTGATGAAACTTTCAGGATATGTTAGAAAAGGGACCTGATTTTGGGGATAATCCAGATCATTTCTACTATGCCAATTTTGTGTTTACATTACGGTGCTGAACTTCTGTGTGTATGCTTGCGGCCCCACCACACAAACAAAGAGAGTGACTGACTTAAAAAAACTAATACAATACAACAAAGTCGTCCAAGTGCAGAGACCAAGACTGTTGGGAAGCAACAGACTAAGAAAACAAACACACACTGACATGGTAATTTCATGTATCCTTTATTTTGATGGGGTTGGTCTGTTAGTGACCAACATAACTCAACAAGGACGGATTTTGATTAAACTTTCATGAAATGTCTGAAATTGGAAAACAGTTCTTTACTATTGTGAGATAAGGCCTGGCAGAGGTAAGACAGGTACTCTCTGAGTGCTTTTCTGGTTTAAACTGGATTTATTTACCTGCTGGATCAACCCCCCCTTCGTTTTTCCTCTCCTCCTTGGATTGGTTGTGAGGTAACACACAAGAGCAATTGAGTCAATTTTGGCCTTGCTCAAAATACTTTCAAATACTTGGATTACAAAATTCCATGCAACAAAGTAATGTTTAAGACCATTTCGACAATTTGACAAAAGACAGTATTGGCATTGCTCAAAATACTTTCAGATACTTGCATTAGATAATGCAATCCAACAACGTAATGTTTAAGACCATTAGTATTATTCCTGGCTGCGTGTCGCTCCCTTTATGACCACAGTGCTGCGTTGGGATTTGAAGCGCTTAGAGTGTACAACCAATCTGCCGCTGATATTTCTATGTGAGTCATGGAGTGCGCAATGGATATCCAATCTTGCAGCCAGGCCCTGATGGGCAAAATAAACCAATGTCATTAAGCTCTGGTGCCTGTCTTGCAAACCGGTGTCCCTGAACACTTATTGCTCTTGTATAACTGAAGTACTGAGTCGTTAATATACCAAACAGCAGTAACCGTTTAAATCAGTGGTTGCTAATTAATGTTAATCTTTTAATGCATAAGTCTCGTCAGTTAATCTTTTTTTCTGATGTCTGTGTGCATAATGGACGATATACGATTATCATTCTCCAATATCAATATATAATGAGGTTGCCTGTGGAATGATACTGCATATGTATGATATCAAGAGGAATTAATCCTTTCACAAGGTACGAAAGGGTTTAAGTAAGTATTGTTTGCAGACGACACAAAAGCATTTTGCTCAAGAGAAAACACACAGAAGCTTATACAATAACAGAAAAAAATTAACAAATTAAAGAGATGGTTTGACAAAAACAAACTCTCTTTGAATCTCAGTAAAACTAAAATAATGCTTTTTGGTAACAGTAGAAGAGAAAGTCAAACACAAAACAAATAAACGGAATATATATTAAAAGAGTAACAAAAACCAAATGTTGGGGTTTTTATAATAGATGATAAAATTAACTGGAAATATATAAAGATATACAACATAAAATGGCAAATAATATTTAAATAATTAATAAATCAAAATACTTTCTGGTAACCCTAAATTGGCTTTAGTGTGTGAATGTGACTGTGAATGTTGTCTGCAATGCGGCGACTTGTCCAGGGTGTACCCCGCCTTCCGCCCGATTGTAGCTGAGATAGGCGCCAGCGCCCCCCGCAACCCCGAAAGGGACTAAGCGGTGACAAAACCCACACTCAAAGTTCATACCAGCAATAACATTGTGGTAAGGAAGAATGGCTAATTAAGAGTGGTTAATAAAGAATGGGGCAGCATGGTGGAAGAGGGGTTAGTGTGTCTGCCTCACAATACGAAAGTCCTGAGTAGTCCTGGGTTCAATCCCGGGCTTGGGATCTTTCTGTGTGGAGTTTGCATGTCCTCCCTGTGAATGCATGGGTTCCCTCCGGGTATTCAGGCTTCCTCCCACCTCCAAAGACATGCACCTGGGGATAGGTTGATTGGCAACACTAAAATTGGCCCTAGTGTGTGAATGTGAGTGTGTATGTTGTCTGTCTATCTGTGTTGGCCCTGCGATGAGGTGGCTACTTGTCCAGGGTGTAACCCGCCTTCCGCCCGATTGTAGCTGAGATAGGCACCAGCGCTCCACGCGACCCCAAAGGGAATAAGCGGTAGAAAATGGATGGATGGATAATAAAGAGTGTGCGTGAAGTAAAATAGGGAGGTATTTGGGCTTCAAAACTAACAAAAAAGGTGACGCTTTAAAGTTAAAGTTAAAGTACCAATGATTGTCACAATCAAAGTGGTGCCGCGGTGCAAGTGTTGCTTTACACCTTTCCTGCTACTTTGCTCCCATACCGTGGTTGAGGAGAGCAAGGCAGACATTCCCAAAGTGAATGGTGTCACCCCACGACAAAACTTCGGCCCTGTAGGGAATGTCTGCCGTGCACTGGGCAATCCTAGTCCGGTCGGAATGACGAGGCCGTCGATTAGTTACAACTTGGTCACTTTATTTATAATTTCCACAGGGCACAGCCGGACATCCACTCCTGTACATGCTACTGCTAACTCCCCTTTCTTGTCCACTTACTTACTCACGTCACTCACCCCACATGCTGCCATTCTTAAAGGAGCGCACACACATACGTTACTCTCACAATAGCTGCTTTAAAACATGCCTCGCCAAGGGTGGCAATTAGTATTAGCACCTTTGCTTCAAACATACAGTGGGGCAAAAAAGTATTTAGTCAGCCACCGATTGTGCAAGTTCTCCCACTTAAAATTATGACAGAGGTCTGTAATTTTCATCATAGGTACACTTCAACTGTGAGAGACAGAATGTGAAAAAAATCCAGGAATTCACATTGTAGGAATTTAAAAAAATAGATTTGTAAATTATGGTGGGAAATAAGTATTTGGTCAACCATTCAAAGCTCTCACTGATGGAAGGAGGTTTTGGCTCAAAATCTCACGATACATGGCCCCATTCATTTTTTCCTTAACACGGATCGATCGTCCTGTCCCCTTAGCAGAAAAACAGCCCCAAAGCATGATGTTTACACCCCCATGCTTCACAGTAGGTGTGGTGTTGGGATGCAACTCAGTATTCTTCTTCCTCCAAACATGACGAGTTGAGTTTATACCAAAAAGTTCTATTTTGGTTTAATCTGACCACATGACATTCTCCCAATCCTCTGCTGTATCATCCATGTATCCATTTTGGTATAAACTCAACTCGTCGTGTTTGGAAGGAGAAGAATACTGACTTGCATCCCAAGAACACCATACCTACTGTGAAGCATGTGAGTGGAAACATCATGCTTTGGGGCTGTTTTTCTGCTAAAGGGACAGGACGATTGATCCGTGTTAAGGAAAGAATGAATGGGGCCATGTATCGTGAGATTTTGAGTCAAAACCGCCTTCCATCAGTGAGAGCTTTGAATGGTTGACCAAATACTTATTTTCCACCATAATTTACAAATAAATTATTTAAAATTCCTACAATGTGATCTCCTGTTTTTTTTTTCACATTCTCTCTCTCACAGTTGAAGTGTACCTATGATAAAATTACAGACCTCTGTCATCATTTTAAGTGGGAGAACTTGCACAATCGGTGGCCGACTAAATACTTTTTTGCCCACTGTAAGCATAAGCATTCAGATCTGCACACAGAGTTCTAAAGAGTGACAGGTAATAATGTAGTTGTTACACCTTTCCAGTTGTTTGGCTCCCATGCAGAGCGTAGTCAAGGAGCACATGGCAACCGTTCCTTCCAGGTTCTCTAGTAACACACAATGAGTCTGCTAAACTCCGCTTTCCGGTCAGAACTTGAGGCCGCCGATTCGTGACATTCTGGTTGCTTTATTATTAGTTTTGCAGGAAACAATTAGACCCATTCATCCTTCCACTGCGCAATGCACTGCTACCTCTCTCTGTCTTTACTCGCCCACTCACTCACTGACGTCACTTAGGCAACGCGTTGCCATTCTCACGAACACACTTACACTACTCTCATTAGTTAACACCCCCGCACCCCCCTGCTGTGCACATGTAGATACATAACATGTAGATATGTAGACACGCACACAGCTGCTTGGCTTGATGCCAAATATTAACGGAGTTAAGACTTCCAAAGTAGCGTCACTTTATACATTTTGTAACAAATTCCTACAATTTTTATTACATCTTTAATAAATGTATTTTACCTGCTATATGGCTTATCTGTGTACATTTATCCATAGAACTGTTTTTATTACTTAATTAATAATTGTATTTTTCTTCAAGCACAGACCAGGAGTGGCAATCATAAATCATTAATAATTCTATATCATTTCAGTAAAACGTTATGTTCTATTCTAACCTAATCCTTGATTATGGCAGACTATATGTAGTATGGCAAATTGTAAGTTGTTTCTTTGAGTGCAAAAAGAACAGCCCAATGTGTTTAATGCCTTTTAATTTACATTTTAACTTTGTAAAATGTTTCTATGACTCTGAGTGTAGTGTAAGATTTTCTGTTAAAATAAAGCTAATATTGACATTTTTAGTAGTTCCCTTTATTATACTTTAAGTATCGATGTACATTTTGGTACTGGTACCGCAAGTAAATTATTGGTATCGGTACAACCCTACAATGTACTAATATTATCGTTTGTTTACTAACTAAAAAGAAGAAAATGTTAATTAATATATTAAACTTAATTGAAAATTGTATTTAATTCATCTCATTATGAGAATAGGAATAGATTGAAGACTTATAAAGACAACTTCTGTATTTAGAATTCACGAGAGAATGTAAACAGCTTTACAAAATGACAACAGAATGTGAACATATGTGTTGGAAATCGATATAAAGTGGAAAAGAGGTAGGATTAAAGAAGTTTTGCTTCTTCCTACACCTTTTGGGACATGTACAGAGAAATAAGATTTTGCAAGTGAAATGATGTATCACATTGTAAACGTATGCATGTTCAACATGAATTTATACAACATTATCATAAATCAGGACTGTAATGCGTTTCCTACCTAGCCCTCCAGTGATGTCCGACTTCAATGTTTACCTCTCTAAATACCATAATTGATGTCACCACATGACCATTGCTCGAAAAATACCATTCAGGAACACATGTACTCCCTACTGGGCATCAAATCACATTGACAGTGTACAAAACGGATTATTTTCTGGCGCCTTTAAAAATCTATTAAAAGGCATCAGCAATTAAAACACATACTGTACATTTCTCTGCTTAGCTTATGCAACTTCCGGTCAATAAAGTTTGATTCAAAGTTCACACTTCCCAAAGATAAAGTAACTGCCCTGACCACATGATGGCAACAAATACACTAGTAACAATGTTAATTAAATGACAAGCATGACTATCTTTAACAACTAGAGTTTACAACCTTTAGTTGTAACAGAACAGCTACTGACAACAACTCGTGATCTGATTAGCTATCACAACTGTCTATCAACTGTATGTCCCCTTTCACTTACAGCGCACAGACACCAGCATTGTTGACTCTGAAGGCGTCTGGCAGACTTGGTACAGCATGGCAACATAAGATAGCTGAATTCTGATTGGATACAAACTAAAACGAACGACGTCAGCACTGGAAGAAACATAATATGACATAAAGAGAATATGAATATTTTAAGTTATTTAGGGAAAGCAAATAAATAAATAATTGTATCTTTAATTATGATCATGATTTCTGGTTATGTTAGGCCAGCAGAGAAGGCCTTGCTGACCCTGACCGCACACAACTGTGTAACATTACCGTAACAATAGGAATTGTTATTTGTGTTTATGTTACACATAGTTGTATTGTCGTCACTGACCGGAGGCCATATTGAGTGTTGACCGCCACCAATATATGTGTTTGTAATCTGTACTCTAATATATAAAAAGATCCAGTGAGCAAGGGTAATGCGGAATAGTTCGGTTTGTACAGCCAAGAGACTGAATGAACTGGAACAGGTAGAGGTATTCGTAATTGTAGGTATGGGTTCTTCAATTGGGTTCGGAGGTGGACGGCTTCGCCGTACGGTACACAAAGATTGTTTTGCAACCACATTTGGTGGTTGGAACTGAACTTCCTCCATCCCAGTCACTGCTGTTGTGTCTTTCATTCACATTGTCTCCAGTGCCGCCCACACTGGTGTGTAAATATGAATAACTGTCCGCCTTCCGCCCGATTGTAGCTGAGATAGGCGCCAGCGCCCCCCGCGATCCCAAAAGGGAATAAGCGGTAGAAAATGGATGGATGGATGGATGTTTGGGGCTTATTTGAGAGGCCTCTTACAGCCGAAGACTAACTGTGGCTAAAACGTAGCTTACCACCACCAGAGTGTGACTTGGAGTGAATAAATAATGGCTTACTTAGTACAAAGTGTGTTGGCTATCTAGAATAGTGCTAGATACAGTAAATCCTATACATTTTTAATATTGTTATCATTATTATTATTATTATGACCTTTTTTCATCATTTACGTATCCTAATTGGAAACAGCTGGCCTTCCTGGTGAAATACGCAAACAGACAAGTGAAAGTGAAAAAAAAAAAAAAAAGATGAAAAAAATAAATCATGCCACAGAAGCCAGTACACTTTGACTTGACCCAGAGATGACAAGAAAGACACAGAAAAAAAAATAGATTTTTACATCCACCTTTTTTAAACCCTTTGCGAGGATTATGAGTAATTCTTCCCAGTGAGTAATCCCAGATAGAGCAGACATTGTACGGTAAGTGTTCGTTATATTATATTTGTAGTCTCTCACAAAGTCTGACGTGGGTAGTAGTCAGTGATGTTGTTGTGAACGTTGTGACACGTCTATGAAATTAAAACACGGCGTACAATTGAAACGAGGAAAATACATAAACATTACATGTTATTACTAATGTGCCTGTTACTAAATCACATATATATTTACAGCATGTATAAACAGTAAAAACTTGATAGGGGTGTATAGAAGTTTTTTAGAGCGCCTTTTCGGTGGAAAACAGCGACTCCCGTTGACTTTATTATTAGCTGACTTTCGCTAGTGTTTATTTATGAGTTAGAATGCCTAAAAAAAAAAAAGGGAAAACCATACATGTCCATAACTTAGATAAGCATGGCAGGCCCAATTCCAAAAAAGCGCAGTTCCCTTGTTAAAGGGGTCTTTTGATGAATTTTATGTACAATGACTCATAAATGTTGGATACTTGTGTCTAACAATGCCTAAGTATTGAATCATACGTTCGTGCATTTTGGCATGAGCTCGCACTCTCTTTTGGATGCTTTTTAATCGGGTTTGGCCAGGTCAGCTCTTCCTTCTCGGTTTTGCAGGAGGTTCTGATACAGTCTTTCTCCCCTCGAAGGTGCTCCTGATTTTCAAGAGTGCATTTTTGGCCTGAGTCTTTAACATTTTTTCCATTCAAAATTAAAGATGTCCAATAATGGCTTTTTTGCCGAAATTCCGATATGGGGCGGGATGTGGTTAAGAGGGGAGTAGTATATAACTAGAATTCACCAAGTCAAATATTTCATATATATATATATAAATATATGTATATATATATATAAATATAAGAAATACTCGACTTTCAGTGAATTCTAGCTCTATATATATATATATATATATATATATATATATATATATATATAGAGCTAGAATTCACTGAAAGTCAAATATATGTATATATATATATATATATATATATATATATATATATATATATATATATGTATAAATAAATATAAATAAGACAAATACTTGAATTTCAGTGTTCATTTATTTACACATATACACACACATGACACTCATCTGCTCATTGTTGAGCTAAGGGTTGAATTGTCCATCCTTGTTCTATTCTCTGTCACTATTTTTCTAACGATGCTGAACACCCTTGGTGTGTGGCACGCACAAAAGTGCTTTCATCAAATGCACTAGTGTCTGGAATCGTCCATCTCTCCCTAGCATGGCCCAAAACCGGTTAATCTTTGCTTTCTGAGTAAGATCTTCACTGCCAAGCAATTGGTAGTCCACTACTTCTTCCCGGAAGCAATCCAGGTCCAATCGCAGCTGCGGCTTGGAACATACAAGCGTCTTTCTGTCACGCCTTAAAGTTTAAGTTTTGGTCAGTTTATGTTTATTTTTTTGGACATTTTAGTTCTGTCTTGGCACTTCCTGGTTTGTTTTCATCTCCATGCCAACTTATTAGTTTCCACCTGTCACGTCCCTGTTCTCAGCCTCACACCTGTTTTCACTAATGATCATAGTTATTTAAGTCACTCTTTTTCTTGTCTTTGTCCCTGGATCTTCAGACACGCTACCCATGCTGCACCTCCTTCACGCCCTCGTTTATCTGCTTCATGCCTTGCTACGTTGTTCATTTTGTCCAAGTAAGTCTTTGTTTATAGTTCATAGCCAATTGTTTTTGTGCGAAGTCCTTTAGTTTATGTCCATCATTTCATGCCATTGAGCAGGTGTTTTTGTTTCACGCTTGTACTGTGTAGCCAAGTTTTGTACCTCCATTGTGAGCGCTTTTTGTTGTTTGTTTATTAAATAAATGTCATGTACTCACGTCCACGCCTCGCTCGTGCTGATCCTCATCTGCGTCAGGGAAACAATCCATGTCCAAGCCAAGTTGTGACAATTTCTTCATCTTACCCATCGTTGACGTTGCCATGGCTGTATCTTCCTCGTTCTTCTGCACTCTCTAAAAGCCGTAGATGTTATTGTCACATATATAAGTACAGTAGATGGCAGTATTGCACTGTTTAAGAGTGTCACAACATTGATGTTTACGGCAGACAAACTGCTTTACGGTAGACGAAAACTGACTGCTGTTGTTGTGTGTTGTAACCGCGCTGGGAGGAAGTTAATGAAACTGCCTAATAATAAACCCACATAAGAAAAAACAATGGGGCTTCACGGTGGCAGAGGGGTTAGTGCGTCTGCCTCAGAATACGAAGTTCCTGCAGTCCTGGGTTCAAATCCAGGCTTGGGATCTTTCTGTGTGGAGTTTGCATGTTCTCCCCGTGAAAGCGTGGGTTCCCTCCGGGTACTCCGGCTTCCTCCCACTTCCAAAGACATGCACCTGGGGATAGGTTGATTGGCAACACTAAATTGGCCCTAGTGTGTGAATGTGAGTATGAATGTTGTCTGTCTATCTGTGTTGGCCCTGCGATGAGGTGGCGACTTGTCCAGGGTGTACCCCGCCTTCTGCCCGATTGTAGCTGAGATAGGCGCCAGTGCCCCCCGCGACCCCGAAAGGGAATAAGCGGTAGAAAATGGATGGATGGATGGAAGAAAAAACTATAACTCGCCCTCGATCATTTGACAGGCTCGCTATTTATATTGTGGGAAAGCGGACGTGAAAACAGGCTGTCGACACGTCACTCAGGTCCGCATGGAGCTGGAAGGGGCGTGGCCTCCAGCTCCGCCTGAATTTCGGGAGATTTTTGGGAGAAAATTCGTCCCGGGAGGTTTTTGGGAGAGGCGCTGAATTTCGTGAGTCTCCCGGAAAATCCGGGAGGGTTGGCAAGTATGGCTGTTGACCAAGTATGCTTTGCATTCACTTGTGTGTTTGAAACGTTGTAGATATTTTGTGACTGGGCCGGCATGCAAATGAAGTGCCTTAAAGGTTTATTGGCGCTCTGTACTTCTCCCTACGTCCGTGTACAAAGCGACGTTTTAAAAAGTCATACATTTTACTTTTTGAAACAGATACCGATAATTGCCGATACTACATTTCAAAGCATTTATCGGCCGATAATATCGGCAGTCCGATAATATCGGACATCCCTATTCAAAACCTTTGATCTTCGAAGGCAGAGTCATTGAAACGATCGCTGCAAATGACAATCCTCTTGCTTGAGTGTGTCAGTTTGACTGGAGAGCTCCATACTTTACTCATATTCCCATCCTTTGTAAATGTTTGCAAGCTGACCCCTTCTTTAGTTGTATTGCATCTGGCAGGCATAGCAGATCAGTTGTCATCAAAATATAGAGATTGTTGACAATTGCCGAATGATCGATGTGAAGCAAAAGTCTTGAAGGTGTCCTGTTCAATATTTCTGTTCTTGGCTCGTGTTTTGCTCAGTTCCCATCTACTTGGAGTGTTTTTATTAGAGTTCTTAGCACTGTGGATTGCAATACTGTGCGGACTTACGAGGCACACCTGCAGCCCTGCTGCGACTTGTGGCGCTTTTTAGTGACACGGCTACAGCAGAAATACGCCGGTTTGTTCTTTTGTTCCATAGAGCACTACTACCAGTCCAATCCATATTGCCTTGCAACATTTGTGTTATCTTCTACTCTCCCTGAAGTGCCTTGTTGCTCCGAGCCAGTTAACTCTTTTGGCCACACTATGTTTTTGGACTATACTGCTCTATGTCAGTGTTGATTAAAGATGACTTTTTTCCCCCCCGCTAGTCTCTTGTCTTCCTTTCTAGTTTGTGGTGTTTCTTCCAACTAGTACATCCTGCACAAAGCATCACTTTCCCAAGGTGGTAATTCCGCTATTGTCAATCCAAAAACTTAATTACAGTACATTGTGACAAATTGGCAATATAGCCAGTGAAAGGACTCTCTCTCTCTCTCTTCTAACATAACTGCTCATCAAAAGATGGAAGTTGCTTTGAGTTTCGGCCAAATCACATTTCATGGTCTTGTCGCTGCGCCAGTCCAAGAGTATATTGCACCTCAAACACAATATTTTGGTGACATCATTTTGAACTTTTAAATGTTACTTTGTTACTTCCACTTAAAGTAATGCATCACACATTCCATCAGTTACACTCAGCAGGATAAAAGTTCTAATGCTCCAATGAGTTACTGATTATTTTTTGTCCATTAAAGCTTTTCTGATCCGATCCTTTAAGAGGTCTCGCGCTCTGTGAATTATTCTTTTCATGTGATCCGAAGCAGTGGAAGCTGAGCAGAAGAAAAGATCATTAATGGAGTTTTTAATCATGACTGTTGGTCCCGTGCTAAAATATGAATATGTTAAAAAGTAGGTTAAATATATAAGCCTAGGGGTGTATTTAATTAACCTTTCAAAACCGCAGAAAGCAGGTTATTACAAGGCGGTTGTTGGACACTAAGCAGAGACAAGGGTGTTATAAAGTTGAATAAGAATAAGCACATGGTGGAGATGTGAATGCAAATACAACAAAAGGTCGAAGCTGAGACAAAAATGAAGGAAATACAAAACAGTCACAGAATTGATCAACACCAGGACTAAAAAGGTACACAAAAAGATACTAAAGCAAGTGAGGCTTTCTTCGACCAAGGATTTTCATTGTCGAATCTCATTTGTTTCAGTTTGTCCAGGGTTGACTATCAATCTATGTAGTAGTGCACTCTGGTCTCTAGGTGTCAGTGATGTCCCATGGATGTTGACGTTAAAGTTAAAGTACCAATGATTGTCACAAACACACTAGGTGCGGTGAAATATGTCCTCTACATTTGACCCATCACCTCGATCACCATCGGGGAAGTGTTGGAGCCATCTAAAGAGAAACTACAAACGTCGCATTTTTGTTGTTTTTTTTAGCGGTGACGCAGGCCCTAGCCTTGATAATCAATCTGACACAGGTGCGCTAACTGCACACAAGAGACGCCAGCAGAAATTGTTTTCAACTGCTCGGTACCGCTCAGTATTGAACCTTAGTTTCGAAATGAAAAGAAAGTACAAAGCGTTTTAGCGACACTGTTTTGTTTTTGTTTTATTGACATATTTCGTTACAGTAGTTGCTCATTCAAACACGCACCCAGTACAACCTGGCGATCGTCAAGCAAAACGACAACTACAAGTACGTGATATCGCAGCGCGTTTTAGAATTGCGTCCCGAGGCGTCCTTTAAGCTTACATTTGTTTAAAGGCCGAGACAGATGTCGATACACAGGAAGAAGGAAAAAGTATACCTAGGAACTCAATGATAATGTGACCCTCCCAGAGTTAATAAAATAACCACAGATGGCTACCGGAGAGACAACACGGTTTGCTATAGAGATGGATAGATAGTACTTGGTCAGTCATCGGGTAAATGTATGCGTCAGTGCAAATCGAGTTAAAAGATTCCGACTGTTGACAAATTGAGCTTCAAAATTCCCCCCTGATGACACTAAACCGGGGGTCGGCAACCCGCGGCTCCAAAGCCGCATGCGGCTCTTTGACCACTCTGGTGTGGCTCAGCTGTATACTTGCCGACTTTCCCGAATTCAGCAGGAGATTTCTTACCGCAGTGCCTTTCCCTAAAATTGACTGTGGTATGCATACTTTGATTTTCACTCGGACAGCAACATTGAGGGCGGGCCGTGATGGCAATACCCATAACACCTTCTACTACATGTAGTTGTGCCAGCTGTTACACAACACTGTGTGCGTGCCGGCCGGTCACGTATTGTGTGACCGGGGTTTGGTGCTAGCGGGGTGTATAAAGTAGCCTGGAAGAGTTAGGGTTGCATGGGATTCTGGGTATTTGTTATGTTGTGTTTATGTTGTGTTACAATGCAGATGTTTTCCCAAAATGTGTTTGTCATTCTTGTTTGGTGTGGGTTCACAGTGTGGCACATATTTGTAATAGTGTTAAAGTTGTTTAAACTGGCACCCTCAGTGTGACCTGTATGGCTGTTGAACAAGAATGCCATTTAGTCACATATGTGCGTCTGCAGAAGCCACATTCAACATGTGACTTGACTGGTAAGCTGTTTATACAAATTGTGGAGGGTGCTAAAGACAGTGCCATCGAAGCACGCCCGTATTTTTGTTGTTCGGTGTTACTCTGCAGACGTCCGAGGGAATACTCACTCTGTAACCTGCGAGTCTCCTGGAAAAATCGGGAGGATTTGTATGCGTGATGGTAAAAAGGGGCATCCATATAAAACTCACTGGCCGCACTAACATCAAATCTTCATATTTGATTGCGGGCCGCGTGTTTGAGACCCCTGGTTTATACATAGCACAAAGCAAAAAAAAAATCTTTATACAGTGTTATTTTATTATAAATTTCAAGAGTCTTGTGGCTCCCATTATTTTCTGTATTTTGTGAGACGGGTCAAAATGGCTCTTTGAGTGGTAAAGGTTGCCGACCCCTGCACTAAACCAATGTCATTTGCATATGTTGCACCAATTGTTCTCTTTTTGAAGCACGAGTATAAAATAGCCGATAGTAAGAACGATACTAGTATATTGACAACAAATGTTGCCGTTGTTGTTGTCAACCAAAGTACCACGGACAAGTTAACCAATGCTCTTGCAGCAACTATGATTAATCGCTATTAATCCCAAAAAACGTCCGACCGGAACTCTCTAATATATAAAGTTCCTTGGGTGTATAATGTAAACTCACTACACAAGTATGTTTTAGTGCTTTCATGGCGTGTTTACTGACAGATATAAGTAAAAACATTACACTGTATTATTTTAGAAATGGCAACAGCGGAGGATGAATGTCCCATAACAAGATAAGGAAAAAGAAGAAGCTTATTGACTATTGGGAAGGCACAGACTACAAAGGCGGACTTGCACAATTTTTTAGGACTTATGCAGATTCCAAATACAAATCAGCAGGTACCAGAAAGTAGGAAAAGTTGTTTTTGCATTAAGTTGTGAAACAAAACACAAGATAATATGTCTTACCTTATACACACACCATATTAATACTCGTATTTTCAAGCACAGTACATTCCATGAAGCAGTGCGGCTTCATAGCTTACCAAAGTCGTACTAAAACATTTTGATAGATTTTTGAGCGCTGTGTGTAATGTTCTATATTCTCAATGAAGCATATAAAATGTCAGTGTTGTTTACTTGAGTCATATTGCAGTCTACACGTATCTCTTTTGTGTGACCGCCATCAACGGATCACACTTATCATTACACCATTTACCAAATAAAATTGCTTCGAGTTCGATAAGCAAAACCAGAATTATTCCGTACATTAGGCGCAGCGGGTCATGAGGCGCATTGTCGAGTTTTGAGGAAAAAAAAGGATTTTAAGTGTGCCTTATAGTCCGGAAAATATGGACATCAGATTTTTTTTTTTAAATATCGTTTGACAGCAGCACTTTTTTTAAAAGCAATAAAGTATTCCATTGAAGAGAACAAAACAGATTTAATTTGCGACTTTCTTCACCTCAAAGGAACAGGCTATAACCACGGTAGACAATGGATGGTTTAGCTAGGTCCTCCGCCGTGAAGGAACGTCTAGAAAATGATCAAACTTGGCAGTCAAGAGAAAGTATAAGTCGTAAGAAGGGTTCCGTATGTAAACCTGTGGAAGGATCATTACCGTAGCCACCGTGGAGCAGTGAGGTAGGCCTCCTGCCTAAGCGAACTGATCGAAACCACCTCCCGACTGAGGCAGCATTGTCTGGATTTGTCAAAACACGTGTCAAATATCTGCCAAGTACCACCAGGGCCAATGGCATTTTCCCTATCAGGAAACATCCGAAAAAAGCACAGCCTCTGTACGTGGTATATCGATATCAAGAAGAATATCGGTAGCATCAATGATGAATGTGATACTTTAAAAAACAAATTAACTGCCTCAACAAATTACACTTAGAGTTTATCATGCGATTGGATCATGGCCGAGATTTGCCATTTTTTTAACTGCCGAACTCAGCCGATTTTTACCGCAGATGTGTCCCAGTGTTTAAATGCTTCAAGGTTGTGCTCACCTGAAAAAAACCTTTAAAAGGGATGCATGCTCAGGAGATAATTGGATTTTCATGTTACTTGTTACACACATGCAGGAGTTAATAGTACAAATAATAATAATGAATTTGGTTTGTTTTTATGTCCTGTCCAGCTTCTAAGGCAAATCATATAGTTGATGTAGATGCCCATATCGGCTGTTCAGATTTACGTTACAAAAGAGAAGTGGAGGATACTACTTTTACTGCCTTATTTGTATTTGACTTTATTAAGTGTATTTATTTTATCATTTGGTGTAGCCGGTCCGGAGCAGGAGGGGATAGAAAGAGAAAAAAAAGGAAGACAGAAGGGGAAATTGTGAGGACGATAGGGGGATTGGACAGAGAGACAAAAAAAACAACAGCAAACACAACAAAAACAACAACAACAACAATAGAGCGACATCAGCAAATAGGATTTGTACAAATATGATGGTAAAAGAGATAGCAAAGAAGCAGTTTGTGAAATAAATGATAATACAGAAATGACAATGAGCATTATTACACTACAAATGGACCAACACAATTACCAATAGAAATAGTGCCATTGATAATGAACAATTCCAGTAATTCGCCTCTATTATCAACAATTACATTTCTAATGCACTTTACATTTGTTAAAATCTGGAAGTGCTACAAAGTATTAAAAAAAATAAAAATACAAATTTAGAATATATAATAGAACATTTAAATAGAAATAAAAACATGAAACCATTTGATAAACAGTAGATCTAGTGATAAAATAGATAAAATAGAAATATAAGTTAACATGTTTTCTCTAAGTCGAGTCATACCATAGACTATAAAAATGGGACCCGTTGCCTCCCTGCTTGGCACTCAGCATCAAGGGTTGGAATTGGGGGTTAAATCACCAAAAATGATTCCTGGGTGGGGCACCGCTGCTGCCCACTGCTCCCCTCACCTCCCTGGGGGTGAACCAGGGGATGGGTCAAATACAGAGGTCAAATTTCACCACACCTAGTGTGTGTGTTACAATCATTGGTGCTTTAACTTTAACTTAAGAGTGTGTAAGGCACATTGGCAAGCAAACATGCAGTTTTTGGAAACAGTGGTCAGGTAATGAAGTATGGCCATGAAGGGCCATACTTCATTACTAAAGGGCCATTTGGGACGGCGTGGGGCAGTGGGAGAGTGGCCGTGCGCAACCCGAGGGTCTCTGGTTCAATCCCCACCTAGTACCAACTTTGTCACGTCCGTTGTGTCCTGAGCAAGACACTTCACCCTTGTTCCTGATGGGTGCTGGTTAGCGCCTTGCATGGCAGCTCCCTCCATCAGTGTGTGAATGTGTGTGTGAATGGGTAAATGTGAAAGTAGTGTCAAAGCGCTTTAAGTAACTTGAAGGTAGAAAAGCGCTATACAAGTACAAACCATTTATCATTTATTATTTAAAATGTGTGCTAAAAAATGTTAGTCTTTGTTCAACAAGCCATCGCACACCTACGTTTTTAGAAAGAGACAGGCCAAGACACACAACACTAACGTTTATTTAGTCTTTTTATCCTGCGATGAGGTGGCGACTTGTCCAGGGTGTACCCTGCCTTCCGCCCGATTGTAGCTGAGATAGGCACCAGCGCCCCCCGTGACCCCAAAGGGAATAAGCGGTAGAAAATGGATGGATGGATAGTCTTTTTATCACACCAATTCAGTAGAAATTACACAATGACGTCGTTCACATACCCCCCAACCCTTCAAAAATATATATATATTCCATTATTACAATATTGACTTGACTAGACTTACGGTACTAAAACAAACTTATTTTTTAATTGGCTTAAACATGCTGCAGGCCATTACCCTTCTTGATGCTGCTTTTCAAGACCCCCTTGCAGCTTTACAGCATTTGCTCATCAAGCAATTGTGTGTATTCTCGACATGTTGGCAACGAACTCAGTCAGCAAATAAGGTTATGCAAATTACTTTAGCACACGTGCCAACATAAGAGCTGCTGTCTTTCTCAGCTGGAGCATTATCGTTGACGTAAGTAAGTTTTTGTTCCCAAGTCAAGTAAAGATGTGCACATCTAAGTCATGTCAATACTACTTTTATATCACATGTTATATGTTGACAATTAACACAAAATTAGCTTCCATCCATCCATTTTTCTACAGCTTGTCCCTCTTGGGGTAGCTGTAGCCTATCCCAGTTGCATTCGGGCAGAAGGCAACGTACACCCTGGACAAGTAAGTAAACAAGAAATATTTACAACAGGAATTACTATACTATGTCCATGAACCAACACACCCTTTCATTGGTAACAATATAACTCCTCTCTGAGCTGCAACCTTATCGTGGTAAAGGAGTTTACGTGTCCCAATGATCCTAGGAGCTATGTTGTCCGGGGGAATAAAGCCCCCTGGTAGGGTCTCCCAAGGCAAACAGGTTCTAGGTGAGGGATCAGACAAAGAGCAGCTTGAATACCTTTATGAAGAAGAAAAAGCATGGACCCAGATTTCCCTCACCCGGACGCGGGTCACCGGGGCCCCCCTCTGGAGCCAGGCCCGGAGGTTGGGCACGATGGCGAGCGTGTGGTGGCCGGGCCTGTTCCCATGGGGCCCGGCCGGGCACAGGCCGAAGAGGCAACGTGGGTCACCCCTCCAATGGGCTCACCACCCATAGCAGGGGCCATAGAGATCGGGTGCAATGTTAGCTGGGGGGCAGCCGAAGGCAGGGCACTTGGCGGTCCGATCCTCGGCTACAGAAGCTAGCTCTTGGGACGTGGAACGTCACGTCACTGGGGGGGAAAGAGCCTGAGCTAGTGCGCGAAGTCGAGAAATTCCGGCTAGATATAGTCGGACTCACTTCGACGCACAGCAAGGGCTCTGGAACCACTTCTCTAGAGAGGGATTGGACCCTCTTCCACTCTGGCGTTGCCGGCAGTGAGAGGCTACGGGCTGGGGTGGCAATTCTTGTTTCTCCCTGGCTCAAAGCCTGTACGTTGGAATTCAACCCGGTGGACGAAAGGGTAGCCTCCCCCCGCCTCCGGGTGGGGGGGACGGGTCCTGACTGTTGTTTGTGCTTACGCACCAAGCAGCAGTTTAGAGTACCCACCCTTTTTGGGAACACTCGAGGGAGTACTGGAAAGTGCTCCCCCGGGTGATTCCCTTGTCCTACTGGGAGACTTCAACGCTCACGTTGGCAACGACAGTGAAACCTGGAGAGGCGTGATTGGGAAGAATGGCCGCCCGGATCTGAACCCGAGTGGTGTTTTGTTATTGGACTTTTGTGCTCGTCACGGATTGTCCATAACAAACACCATGTTCAAACATAAGGGTGTCCACATGTGCACTTGGCACCAGGACACCCTAGGCCGCAGTTCCATGATCGACTTTGTAGTTGTGTCATCGGATTTGCGGCCTTATGTTTTGGACACTCGGGCGAAGAGAGGGGCGGAGCTTTCTACCGATCACCACCTGGTGGGGAGTTAACTGCGATGGTGGGGGAAGATGCCGGACAAACCTGGCAGGCCCAAACGCATTGTGAGGGTCTGCTGGGAACGTCTGGCAGAGTCTCCTGTCAGACAAAGTTTCAATTCCCACCTCCGGAAGAACTTTGAACATGTCACGAGAGAGGTGCTGGACATTGAGTCCGAGTGTACCATGTTCCGCACCTCTATTGTCGAGGCGGCAGATCGGAGCTGTGGCCGCAAGGTAGTTGGTGCCTGTCGGGGCGGCAATCCTAAAATCCCTTGGTGGACACCAGCGGTGAGGGATGCCGTCAAGCTGAAGAAGGAGTCCTATCGGGTCCTTTTGGCTCATAGGACTCCGGAGGCAGTGGACAGGTACCGACAGGCCAAGCGGTGTGCAGCTTAAGCGGTCGCGCAGGCAAAAACTCGGACATGGGAGGAGTTCGGGGAAGCCATGGAAAACGACTTCCGGACGGCTTCGAAGCGATTCTGGACCACCGTCCGCCGCCTCAGGAAGGGGAGGCAGTGCACTATCAACACCGTGTATGGTGCGGATGGTGTTCTGCTGACCTCAACTGCGGATGTTGTGGATAGGTGGAAGGAATACTTCGAAGACTTCCTCAATCCCACCAACACGTCTTCCTATGAGGAAGCAGTGCCTGGGGAATCTGTGGTGGACTCTCCTATTTCTGGGGCTGAGGTCACTGAGGTAGTTAAAAAGCTCCTCGGTGGCAAGACCCCAGGGGTGGACGAGATCCGCCCGGAGTTCCTTAAGGCTCTGGATGCTGTGGGGCTGTCTTGGTTGACAAGACTTTGCAGCATCGCGTGGACATCAGGGGCGGTACCTCTGGATTGGCAGACCGGGGTGGTGGTTCCTCTCTTTAAGAAGGGGGACCGGAGGGTGTGTTCCAACTATCGTGGGATCACACTCCTCAGCCTTCCCGGTAAGGTTTATTCAGGTGTTCTGGAGAGGAGGCTACGCCGGATAGTCGAACCTCGGATTCAGGAGGAACAGTGTGGTTTTCGTCCTGGTCGTGGAACTGTGGACCAGCTCTATACTCTCGGCAGGGTTCTTGAGGGTGCATGGGAGTTTGCCCAACCAGTGTACATGTGCTTTGTGGACTTGGAGAAGGCATTCGACCGTGTCCCTCGGGAAGTCCTGTGGGGAGTGCTCAGAGAGTATGGGGTATCGGACTGTCTTATTGTGGCGGTCCGCTCCCGGTACGATCAGTGCCAGAGCTTGGTCCGCATTGCCGGCAGTAAGTCGAACACATTTCCAGTGAGGGTTGGACTCCGCCAAGGCTGTCCTTTGTCACCGATTCTGTTCATAACTTTTATGGACAGAATTTCTAGGCGCAGTCAAGGCGTTGAGGGGTTCCGGTTTGGTAACCGCAGGATTAGGTCTCTGCTTTTTGCAGATGATGTGGTCCTGATGGCTTCATCTGACCGGGATCTTCAGCTCTCGCTGGATCGGTTCGCAGCCGAGTGTGGAGCGACCGGAATGAGAATCAGCACCTCCAAGTCCGAGTCCATGGTTCTCGCCCGGAAAAGGGTGGAATGCCATCTCCGGGTTGGGGAGGAGACCCTTCCCCAAGTGGAGGAGTTGAAGTACCTAGGAGTCTTGTTCACGAGTGAGGGAAGAGTGGATCGTGAGATTGACAGGCGGATCGGTGCGGCGTCTTCAGTAATGCGGACGTTGTACCGATCCGTTGTGGTGAAGAAGGAGCTGAGCCGGAAGGCAAAGCTCTCAATTTACCGGTCGATCTACGTTCCCATCCTCACCTATGGTCATGAGCTTTGGGTCATGACCGAAAGGATAAGATCACGGGTACAAGCGGCCGAAATGAGTTTCCTCCGCCGTGTGGCGGGGCTCTCCCTTAGAGATAGGGTGAGAAGCTCTGCCATCCGGGAGGAGCTCAAAGTAAAGCCGCTGCTCCTCCACATCGAGAGGAGCCAGATGAGGTGGTTCGGGCATCTGGTCAGGATGCCACCCGAACGCCTCCCTAGGGAGGTGTTTAGGGCACGTCCAACCGGTAGGAGGCCACGGGGAAGACCCAGGACACGTTGGGAAGAATATGCCTCCCGGCTGGCCTGGGAACGCCTCGGGATCCCCCGGGAAGAGCTAGACGAAGTGGCTGGGGAGAGGGAAGTCTGGGTTTCCCTGCTTAGGCTGTTGCCCCCGCGACCCGACCTCAGATAAGCGGAAGATGATGGATGGATGGATGGATGGTAACAATATTTTTTCTTATTCTATGTAATATCTAAATTAAATGTTTTGCATTAATAGCACACAATTTGATGGTAACATTAAGGAAACAGCATCAGAAATGATCAAGATATGATGTTTCCCTCCCCAAGATGGCCATCGCATTATGAGAGACAAAAACACACGTCTTTTTTTTAATTTTCTTTTTTAGGATTTTTAAAGATGACAAACACTTGAAACATGCATTTAATGGGAGTCACTGTTGTATCTTTGAAAGCCTTGTAAAACAACTTCAAAGCTCTCCAGCAACGTTTGATATAAACACTGCAAGTCTATATATAATGTACTAACAGACATTTTCACTACAATATGTAATATGTTTAATATTTACCCTATTTTGATCATTTTAATAAATGCCAGGATTGTTTTCTTCAGCCCATTGATTTCTGTTGTCCTTGCGGCGCACGTCAGACTTCTGGCAACAAATGTGTGTTCTACTTCCAGAAACAGATGCGTGAGAGTTTTCTAATAATGGCAGACTTGGTAACAGACAACGAAGACGACTATTTTTGGACAAGATCTCATGTCCTGGTGATCATGTTCATTTTGGCTATTTTCTGATTGGTTTTTGGATTTTGTCAGTTCCTGTTTTTTCACTCCCTGCTTTGTTTCCATGACAACCCATTAGTTTTCACCTGTCATCATGCCACGCACCTCATTCATTTGGTCTCATGCACCTGTGGTCAATCACACATCACTATTTAAGCCTGCAGTTGCCAGGCAGTTAGCCTGGCAAAACCACCCTCTATACACCCTTACTATTCATGCTGATGATCCATGCTGCTCTTTTTCATGCTCTTTTCTCGTTCCATCTATCCATCCATCCATTTCCTACCGCTTATTCCCTTTGGGGTCGCTGGAGCCTATCTCAGCTACAATCGGGCGGAAGGCGGCATACACCCTGGACAAGTCGCCAAGTAAGTTTTCTTTTTTCATGCCATAGTTTGCAAGTTTTCTTTTATGTCCATAGTTCTGCCTTTGTGTGAGTTTTTGTTTATACCATTTGTTTTTGTAGTACATTTGAGTATTAAAATTAAAATGTCATTACGTTCACGCCATGTCCGATCCATTTGCTTCGCACCTCGGGAAAACAATCCACACCATAGTCCTAGTCTTGAAACAAATGATAATTTGTAACCTTACCGTTTTGCAGTTGAATGAACAAAGGATGAACTGCTGGCCAGCAGAAGAGAGCACAAAAGAAGGGTGAGACGTTGGAGCAGACAAAACCCGAGTGAGTGAGGTGAAAGTGACGACGTTATAAATGTGGATCTTGGACCCATCCTACTTTTCCATAAATGGAGTGCTTACAGCTAATAACTAAGCATGCCGATGTGTTACTACACTAGAAAGAGTTCCTCAGTGTTCGCTATTCGATCATTATATAGTTTACGGAACGTAAATGAACTATTGTTGACGGTTTATGAATACATTTTTAAAGTGATTCAGAGGTAGAATTGATTGCTCCAATTAGCTGCCTTGCTAGTCACCAAAAACGAACCAATATTTACATGTTAGAATGCAAATCATAAAATAAAAAATGTCTCTCATAATGATTGTGAACGATGGGCATAGTTCCATAGAAAGTGTAATTCCTCTTTCTGCTATTAAGTGAGAAGAATAAAGCGCGCAATCTAAGTCTCAGTCTTCATTAATATGCAAAATATATGCTGATCACCAAAACGCCCACAGTACATGGAGGAGAACATGCAAATCTAATTATTTAGTACGCCCAATGTCATTTATCAACACTCCTCATTTTGTGAGCACCACTCTGCGTTTTATTTAGCAGGTGCGAGAAAGATGTGCTAACTGACATTCCACATACGGCTGCAGGATTGTGTTTGCGCGGCACAGACAGACGATTGACAGATAGGAATGAAAAATGTGTGTCATAAGTAAAAAAAACATAGTAGACATAAAAAAACATATTAGACATGTCCTCTTTCCAGCAACATAATTTTATAAATGTGTAGCTGCAAAAGGACCCAACAGGTTAATTAAAACCAAATCAATTGATATATATTATTAAAATGTTTCTTAAAACCTCTCTAAGTTCGCATTTGTTGGCGTCTTTAGCTGAGTAAGTGCAACCTCCCTCCAATGAGCGCACCCTTGGCGGTAAGAAACAAAACAAAGTTGTTTCATTGTACAAACTGTAGATACACGGTCCGACTTCTTCTAAAATGCCCATAAAAAGTGGTAGATGTCTCCTGCATGTTTGAAAACACAGCAAAGCACCACAGTTGGGAGCATGATAACATTAATGTGCGGTAAGTGAGAGTATGTTTGCAGTGATGACCCGGATAGTAAACACAAAATCCTCATTTTAATAAGGTGGTCTGCACCAGTTTTCAATTGCACTCGCAGTGTTAGTAAATCGGTGTAACACGCCCACTAATAGTACACGCTATTTTATGGACTGCACACGCTGTATATGGTGCAGTGTTTGAATGTTTTTAAATCAGGCCCAAAGTGTTTATGAGTGTGTGCAAAAGGTTAATGACGGTGGATGGATGGTTTATAAAGACCTAACATAAGTACAATGTTCATACCACTTATAAAATAAATATAATTCCTACTTTGCGTAGCCAGTTGCCGTGTAACATAACACCTGCAATAATCAAGGGAACATCAAACAATGTACACATTGTTTAATGTGTGATGATTGTTTAATTGCCACCTCAGTAAAACGACACAGACAGTAAACAAATAAATGGCTGCAAATGAATTGTGACAATGATGCCTGTAAATAATTGGCTGTATTGAAAAATGCGATGAACGCAACTATTTCTTCAATTTGCACGCTTAGTGGAGGCCCTTAAGGATATTTTCGTCTACTTTTGTCTAAAAGCGCCAAATTAGGCACGGGTGTAGCTTAGGGCATACCTGAGCTACACCTTTGCGGTCGCCACAGTGGCCGATCAAATAAGGCCGCCTCTTGTAACAGCTTTTGTCTCTAACATTTGAAACAGATGAGCTACGAATGCAAACTTGGTGTCTATTTCATGTGTTTTTACAATTATAAAATGTGTTGGAATGCTTATTTTTACAAACCCCGTTTCCATATGAGTTGGGAAATTGTTTTAGATGTAAATATAAATAGAATACAATGATTTTCAAATCCTTCCATCCATCCATCCATTTTCTACCGCTTATTCCCTTTTGGGGTCGCGGGGGTGTACCCCGCCTTCCGCCCGATTGTAGCTGAGATAGGCGCCAGCGCCCCCCGCGACCCCAAAAGATTTGCAAATCTTTTTCAACCCATATTCAGTTGAATGCACTACAAAGACAAGATATTTGATGTTCAAACTCAAACTTTATTTTTTTTTGCAAATAATAATTAGCTTACAATTTCATGGCTGCAACACGTGCCAAAGTAGTTGGGAAAGGGCATGTTCACCACTGTGTTACATCAACTTTTCTTTTAACAACACTCGATAAACATTTGGGAACTGAGGAAACTAACTGTTGAAGTTTTGAAAGTGGCATTCTTTCCCATTCTTGTTTTATGTAGAGCTTCAGTCGCTCAACAGTCCGGGGTCTCCGCTGTCGTATTTTAGCCTTCATATTGCACCACACATTTTCGATGGGAGACAGGCCTGGAATGCAGGTGGACCAGGAAAGTACCCGGACTCTTGTCTTGCTGAAATAAGCAGGGGCGTCCATGAAAAATAAGGCACTTAGACGGCAGCATATGTTGTTCCAAAACCTGTATGTACCTTTCAGCATTAATGGTGCCTTCACAGAGTGTAAGTTACCCATGTCTTGGGCATTAATGCACCCCAATACCCTCACAGAAGCTGGCTTTTGAACTTTGCGTCGATAACAGTCCGGATAGTTCGCTTCCCCTTTGGTCAGGATGACACGTTGTCGAATATATCCAAAAACAATTTGAAATGTGGACTCGTCAGACCACAGTAGTTGGGTCCACTTTGCATCAGTCCATCTTAAATGATTTCGGGCCCAGAGAAGCCGGCGGCGTTTCTGGATGTTGTTGATAAATGGCTTTTGCTTTGCATAGTAGAGCTTTAATTTGCACTTACAGATGTAGCGACAAACTGTATTTAGTGACAGTGGTTTTCTGAAGTGTTCCTTAGCCCATGTCGTGATATCCTTTAGAGATTTATGTCGGTTTTTGATACAGTGCTGTCTGAGGGATCGAAGATCACGGTCATTCAATGTTGGTTTCCGGCCATGCCGCTTACGTGGAGTGATTTCTCCAGATTCTCTGAACCTTTTGATGATATTACGGACTGTAGGTGTTGAAATTCTGAATTTTTTTGCAAATGCACTTTGAGAAACATAGTTCTTAAACTGTTTGACTATTTGCTCATGCAGTTGTGGACAAAGGGGTGTACCTCACCCCATCCTTTCTTGTAAAAGACTGAGCATTTTTTGGGAAGCTGTTTTTATACCCAATCATGGCACCCACCTGTTCCCAATTAGCCTGCACACCTGTGGGATGTTCCAAAATAAGTGTTTGGTGAGCATTCCTCAACTTTATCAGTATTTATTGCCACCTTTCACAAATTCTTTGACACGTGTTGCTGGCATTAAATTCTAAATTTAATGATTATTTGCAAAAAAAAAAAATGTTTATCAGTTTGAACATCAAATATGTTGTCTTTGTAGCATATTCAACTGAATATGGGTTGAAAAGGATTTGCAAATCATTGTATTCTGTTTATATTTACATCTAACACAATTTCCCAACTCATATAGAAACAGTGTTTGTATTTTTGGGTGTGTCTAGACCCCTAATTTGCATACTTCCAAGTGGTGTTTTGCTATTCTGAAGACATTGGACGTAAGTTAGGCATTGTTATGAGTAAAACCTGGTGCAACATGCATTATTCCTTTCTAATGTTTATATGAAATGGTCACATATCACACAATGAATACAACTGGTTTAGGGATGACTTGGTCGAAGCTTTTTAGGATTTAATAAGGAGGGGACAGCATGATTCTCATGCTTTCCAGCCCTTTTAACACGAGAGCTACTACAGTAGCTTCTGCAGCGTTTGTGGTATTTGGCCTTATTCAAAGGCCTACTGAAACCCACTACTAGCGACCACGCAGTCTGATAGTTTATACATCAATGATGAAATCTTAACATTGCAACACATGCCAATACGGCCTTTTTAGTTTACTAAATTGCAATTTTAAATTTCCCGGGTGTTTCTTGTTGAAAACGTCGCGGAATGATGATGTGTACGCGTGACATCACGGACTGTAAGGAAATATTAGCGCTGCGCACACATACAGCTAAAAGTTGTTTGCTTTAACCGCATAATTACACAGTATTTTGGACATCTGTGTTGCTGAATCTTTTGCAATTTGTTCAATTAATAATGGAGAAGTCAAAGTAGAAAGATGGAGTTGGGAAGCTTTAGCCTTTAGCCACACAAACACACGGTGATTCCTTGTTTAAAAATCCCGGAGGTGAAGCGAACATCGACCCATACCAAATGTCAACCAGCAGTTTTCGGTGAGAAAATTGTGGTAAAAAGTTGCCACTTACCGGAGATCTGCTGAGCTTGTGCCGTCCATACAGCTGCGGTCGACTTCCCTCACACACTGGCCTCAAGACACCCGTGGACACACACCTCTGACTATCAGGTACTATTAAACTCACTAAAACACTAGCAACGCAATAGAAAGATAAGGGATTTTCCAGAATTATCCTAGTAAATGTGTCTAAAAACATCTGAATCCGTCCCAATGCAATCGCCTTTTTTTTTTTTAACTTTTTTTACTTTTTTTTTATCATCTGCGACTTCCGGTAGAGGCAAGGCTTTTCTATTAGCCACCAAAAGTTGCGAACTTTATCGTCGATGTTCTCTATTAAATCCTTTCAGCAAAAATATGGCAATATTGCGAAATGATCAAGTATGACACTTAGAATGGACCTGCTATCCCCGTTTAAATAAGAAAATCTCATTTCAGTAGGCCTTTAATACAAGTGTTGATGCGATACCTGAACCATCATTCAATGGACCAATTGTGACATTTATACATGAAGGTATATCATTTGCAACTTCAATGAAATATTTGAGATCCTTTTCTAGCGACAAAAGTCCTTCGCTTTTGGGTGTTTGTAAGGGGTCATCAGACTGTAATCGGCAGAGACAACTTAAAAGACTACTGAAATGAGATGTTCTTATTTAAACGGGGATAGCAGGTCCATTCTATGTGTCATACCTGATCATTTCGCGATATTGCCATATTTTTGCTGAAAGGATTTAGTAGAGAACATCCACGATAAAGTTCGCAACTTTCGGTGTTAAGAGAAAAGCCCTGCCTCTACCGGAAGTCGCAGACGATGACGTCACATGTTTGATGGCTCCTCACATTGTTTTTAATGGGAGCCTCCAACAAAAAGTGCTTTTCGGACCGAGAAAACGACAATTTCCCTATTAATTTGAGCGAGGATGAAAGATTTGTGTTCGAGGATATTGATAGCGACGGACTAGAAAAAACAAAAAAAAACGCGATTGCATTGGGACGGATTCCGATGTTTTTAGAGACATTTACTAGGATAATTCTGGGAAATCCCTTATCTTTCTATTGTGTTGCTAGTGTTTTAGTAAGTTGAATATTACCTGATAGTCGGAAGGGTGTCTCCACGGGTGTCTTGACGCGCAGTGTCTCAGGGGAGTCGACGGCAGCTATGGACGGCACAAGCTCAGCTTTTCTCCGGTAAGAACTGACTTTTTAACCACAAATTTCTCACCTAAACCTGCTGGTTGACATGTGGTGGGGATCCATGTTCTCTTGACCGCGCTCTGATCCATAGGAAAGTTTCACCTCCAGGAATTTTAAACAAGGAATCACCATGTGTTTGTGTGGCTAAAGGCTAAATAAAACTTCCCAACTCCATCTTTCTACTGTGACTTCTTCTCCAATATTAATTGAACAAATTGCAAAAGATTCAGCAATACAGATGTCCAAAAAACTGTATAATTATGCGGTTAAAGATGACGACTTTTAGCTGTGTGTGCAGCGCTAATATTTCCTAAAAACCCGTGACGTCTTGCGTACACGTCATCATTACACAACGTTTCGAAGACGAAACTCCCGGGAAATTTAAAATTGTAATTGAGTAAACAAAAAAGGGCGTTTGGGCATGTGTTGCAATGTTAATATTTCATCATTGATATATAAACTATCAGACTGCGTGGTGGGTAGTAGTGGGTTTCAGTAGGCCTTTAAGTCCCAATTGATGCTCCTGCTGCTGCTAATACTATCATATGGTGAGGAGGCCATATTGTTTGATAATAACTACACTAAAAAATGCATTACAAGTAAATAAAGTTGGGGGGTGGGGGGTAAGACTGACTTTCTTTACTTTTACTAATGTTACAATTAAATATATATGTAGGTTTACATTCTATCTGTGTTGAAATTTAAGTGCAATACATATTGGTAGATAATGGCTATGTTGTTAATATGGAAATTTAAGTGCTCTAATAAATAAAAGATGATAAATCTGATCACTCCAATATGTTTCTGATGCTCAAAAAAAACGAAAAAAGATTGCCAAAAGTATCAAAAGTTAAGGTACACCTAATTTTTACATCGCCTCCATCTTGGAACAATCCTAATTAGGACACACCCAATCATAAAGATGATTTCTCCATCGTATTTCTAACTGTCAAAAAACATGAAATAGACACAAAGTTTGGATTTGTAGCTCATTTGTTTTAAATAAAGATGCAAAAGCGTGTTCAGGTGGTGGCCATATTGGATCAACCGCTGTAGCGACCACAAAGGTCACCGGCGCGGGCGCCCTAGCCAAATCATTTAAGTATGCCCTGAGCTACACCTGTGGCAAATTTGGCGCTTTTAGACAAAAGTGAACGAAAACACCCTAAAATCTCCCTAAGAGCCCCCACTAGCTGTGATTGTTTTCTGTTTCTAATTCCGCAAAGTCAGTTGCCCAGTGACTTCAGCAAAGCCTTTACTTTCACAAACCTTTCATGTAAACAAGCCCATATATACATGTGTGTGTAGAGTGGAGTGTCCACCATAGTCCTTCTATCTTGTTCTGAGTGGATCTGTCTCTGTAGACAATCTCTCTAATTTACAATTTACTTACCGCTGCAAAGACTCGCAATTTGTCCTGACCTTAGTGGTTGCCCAGAGACGCTGACAGATTGAGTTTCTATTCATGCTTTGGGTCTGAGACAGAGAGCGCGTTTGTGTGTGTGAGATCTTTCGTGTTTGTGTATTCGAGTGATCAGGTCCCATTAAGACCCAATTAGGGCAAAATTACAGTCCGATTCTTTATGAATACTAATGTCACAGCCCAGGGCCGTGTGACTTTCGGCTCGATTAGAAAAGCTCCAGTGATTGCATTTCGACTTTGGTTGGTATATCCGGGCAAAACAAAAGTGAGTATTGCCCCCAGTGTGACTCGAACCACCTCCTCTGTCAAAAGACCATGTCATACCATGTTTTTTTTTCACCTTACCCTGGAAAAGAACAGCAAATGGATCCCGTCGACCTCACTCGGATGTTATTTTGATTTCAGTTTCCTATTTCCAGTTTATCACAGTTTGATAAGGTCACTCACAGCTGTCATCGGCAGCATTCGACTCCATTTACTCAAGTGCCCTGAAAAACTATTATCAATATGAAATATTGTCCAGATAGACTTAGGCTATTCAGACAAATATCAGCGATTATTTTGCAGTAAGCCATTATCTCTGTTTTCCAGGAAAAACTTCCAACATAGGATTACTCAAGACTTGTTTAGCGCTGCTCAAGTGAGAAAAATACAATTACATCCAAATCACTACTTTTTATGGATGCCGCATGATGCAATTATAAATATTTACTGTGTTGAATGCAGTACATTGTCTAATCTAGTCAAATTGTTGTTCTGGTAATTGCATCGTAATTGGTTTTCTTGATGGAAATCAGCTAGACTGTCAATATTAGAGAGGACACCCAAGGTGTCAACTGTGAGGTATTAAGATCAGCTTGACCTAGATTTCCCCCTCATTTCGCTAATGAGGTACTCACAGTCATACTGCGGTAGGATGTCGTCATGTACAATAACCAGTCAAAACATTATACACAACTTCTAATGAGATGCAGTGTCGTCCAGTTGAAGAGATGTGTCAATACAAACATTACATTTACATGCACACAAGAAAACAATTGTTAGACACATCCATCTATCCATCCATCCATCTTCTTCCGCTTATCCGAGGTCGAGTCGCGGGGGCAGCAGCCTAAGCAGGGAAGACCAGACTTCCCTCTCCCCAGCCACTTCGTCCAGCTTCTGCCGGGGGATCCCGAGGCGTTCCCAGGCCAGCTGGGAGAAATAGTCTTCCCAACGTGTCCTGGGTCTTACCCGTGGCCTCCTACCGGTCGGACGTGCCCGAAATACCTCCCTAGGGAGGCGTTCAGGTGGCATCCTGACCAGATGCCCGAACCACCTCATCTGGCTCCTCTCGATGTGGAGGAGCAGCGGCTTTACTTTGAGCTCTTCCCGGATAGCAGAGCTTCTCACCCTATCTCTAAGGGAGAGCCCCGCCACCCGGCTGAGAAAACTCATTTCGGCCGTTTGTATTCGTGATCTTGTCCTTTCGGTCATGACCCAGAGCTCATGACCATAGGTGAGGATGGAAACGTAGATCGACCGGTAAATTGAGAGCTTTGCCTTGCGGCTCAGCTCTTTCTTCACCACAACGGATCTATATAGCGTCCGCATTACTGAAGATGCCGCACTGATCCACCTGTCGATCTCACGATCCACTCTTCCCTCACTTGTGAACAAGACTCCGAGGTACTTGAACTCCCCCACTTGGGGTAAGATCTCCTCTCCAACCCGGAGATGGCACTCCACCCTTTTCCGGGCGAGAACCATGGACTCGGACTTAGAGGTGCTGATTCTCATCTGAGTCGGTTCACACTCTGCTGCGAACCGATCCAATGAGAGCTGAAGATCTTGGCCAGATGAAGCCATCAGGACCACATCATCTGCAAAAAGCAGAGACCTAATCCTGCAGCCACCAAACCAGATATCCTCAACGCCCTGACTGCACCTAGAAATTAATTCCATAAAAGTTATGAACAGAATCGGTGACAAAAGGCAGCCTTGGCGGAGTCCAACCCTCACTGGAAATGGGTCCGACTTACTGCCAGCAATGCGAGCCAAGCTCTGACACTGATCATACAGTGAGCGAACCGCCACAATAAGACAGTCCGTTACCCCATACTCTCTGAGTACTCCCCACAGGACTTCCAGGACTTCGAATGCCTTCTCCAAGTCCACAAAGCACATGTAGACTGGTTGGGCAAACTCCCGTGCACCCTCAAGGACCCTGCAGAGAGTATAGAGCTGGTCCACAGTTCTACGACCAGGCCGAAAACCACACTGTTCCACCTGAATCCGAGGTTCGACTTTCCGGCGTAGCCTCCTCTTCAGTACACCTGTATAGACCTTACCGGGAAGGCTGAGGAGTGTGATCCCACACCCTCCTGTTTCCCTTCTTAAAGAGAGGGACCGCCAAGCCAGTGTGCCAATCCAGAGGTACCGTCCCCGATGTCCACGCGATGTTGCAGAGTCTTGTCAACCAAGACAGCCCCACAGCATCCAGAGCCTTAAGGAACTCCGGGCGGATCTCATCCCCCCCGGGGCCTTGCCACTGAGGAGCTTTTTAAAAGCCTGCTGAAACCCACTACTACCGACCACGCAGTTTGATAGTTTATTTATCAATGATAAAATATTAACATTGCAACACATGCCAATACGGCTTTTTTAGTTTACTGAATTGCAATTTTAAATTTCCCGCGAGTTTCTTGTTGAAAACGTCGCAAAATGATGACGCGTGCTCGTGCCGTCACGGACTGTCAGGAAATATAAGCGCTGCACCACTAGCGGCTAAAAGTTTTCTGCTTTAATTGCATAATTACACAGTATTCTGGACACCTGTGTTGCTGAATCTTTGGCAATTTTTCATTTAATAATGGAGACTATAAAGAACAATGCTGTTGGTGGAAAGCGGTGGATTGCAGCTGTCTTTAGCAACCAAAACACAGCCGGTGTTTCTTTGTTTGTTGTGAAGCAGAGCGGTCAAGCGAACATGTTTTCTCTACGTCATGGGACAATTGTGATATATCTTACCGGAGACATCATTGGATTATTCGTCGTCTTGCAGCAGCTGTCAAAAAAGGCAGCTGTGAGCTTGGCTCCTCGGCTTTTCTCTGAGACACTGCGTGTTCACCTCAGACATCGGACCTCAAGGTATGTCTTTACAATCTCACTAAAACACTATTAAAACAATAAGCAGATAAGGGATCTTCCAGAATTATCCTAGTAAATGTGTCTGTAGGAGGGGATTGTGATTAGTGCACTGCAGGAGTGAAAGTCAACACCGCTGTCCATGGTGCTGAGACAGAGGGCCATCAGACAGGGGCGGGACATGTACTGACTGCGAGACACAGCTGACAGATGAATAGATTGCACAGCTGGTACGTGTTAGACTAATCATCTGGTGTTTTTAACAGTGAGCGGCCGGGTGCTGGAGAGGAGGGAAGTTGGGAGAGAGACTGAAAAGTCTAAACAACAAACTGTATTTTCTGATACTGGGGTGAAGAACATTAAAATCTGGTGTAAACTCGACACGCTTGGTCACTTTGACGTGCAATTGTGGAACCGCAAGATAGCAACTTCTACAGTGTCTAATTACATCTGAAAAGCTCACACTGCCGCCGCCCGGAGCCGTCGCTTTTATTTTTTTCTAGTCCTTCACTATCAATATCCTAATTCACGAATCTTTCATCCTCGCTCAAATTAATGGGGAAATTGTCGCTTTCTCGGTCTGAATTGCTCTTACTACTGGTGGCTCCCATTATGAACAATGTGAATATGTGTGGAGCCCTGCAACTTGTGACGTCACACGCACATACTTCCAGTACAGGCAGGGCTTTTTTATTAGCGACCAAAAGTTTCAAACTTTATCGTCGATGTTCTCTACTAAATCCTTTCAGCAAAAATATGGCAATATCGCGAAATGATCAAGTATGACACATAGAATGGACCTGCTATTCCACTGGCCACTGGCCTGACTACTCTAGCTCTCCAGTCCCAGTACTCAGCGGCAGTAGATTTCCTGATGTTACACCCCGTACCTGCCGTGTTTATTTTCTCTGCTTGTCTGTCCTGTGACTTAGTAATTGCAGTGATGTTGTGTAGTGTATCATTTACCTCTCACACCTTAAGTGTGCTATTTCCATTCTCTCACATTTTAGAGTACCAGTGGTGTGGAAAGACAAGTTGCCTTTATATTGAAGCTATTATCATTTATATATATCAAAATAGTATCAATCTCACAGAGATTCCCTAGCTTGCCAGACACGGTAGGAACCACAGATTATTTCATCACCATCAACAAAGCAAATCATGCAGAAATTGTGAGAGCAAATAACGATTACTTTGGGCAAAAAATATGATCCAGAACCTTATATTTTTGATCCTGACTATGTGGAGGAAGAGCTCTGCGAAACAGATGCAGCTTTAGTGAAATACTAAGCATCATGTAGCAGTACTGCTAAGTGCTGAACAAGAAATACAAACTACAAACATGATAAATTGTTATCTTAAAGTACGTCAGTCTACGACAATTACCGAAGACGTTCGGACTGGAAACCAGAGGCATATACTACGAAGAAGGATTTCTTATCAAGATTGGTTAGAGAAATAACTTTGAATATACAGTACTACAAGGATGGTTGACTTCTCAGCAGGATCCGCCACCATCTAAATGGCTAACTGAATTTGTGGCATTTTGTGATGTTTATACGGTATTTTCAAATACTTAGCGGATTGTAAGTATGATTGGATACGGTTAATGTATTCAATGAAACACGATTAAGCATATAAAGTCAACTGTTTTTTTTCACTCTACTGGTATTTTAAGTGTGCTCCCTCAGTTACTTTTATTGTCTCTCCTTTTGAATGCTCTTTATGTTATTATTTTTATATACTTTTCTGCTTTGCATTTGGGGTCCTACTCCTGCTAATCCGATTGTGACACTGTGTCCAATAAACATTCTTGATAAATGAGCTGCACTGACATCACTAATAAATATTCAAAGCACTTTCATTGAGGGCATACAAAATTGAATATGGGCAAAATGTTTGTGCTCCAATTATCATGCACGATAGCAGCATTTTGTGCAAGACCTCACTGTACTTTTAAGTTCATCCTATTAACCCACTTTCCTATTTGTTGTTTTTATTTTGCTCACTCGCTCTTGCTTGCTCCTAAAGGGTCCAAAGCAGGGCACCATGTTGTTAGCCAGGCCAGCGGGATCATTTTGAAAACTACTGACGTGGTGAATTTTTCCCCCGTTTTTGTAAAACAATGTATACCCTTTTTGAAATAATACTAATTGACCGACAATCAATCGTTAAATAAATTATTCTCCAGCGCATTTACGGGATGGTTTCTAAACACAGAGAGGTTTAGTTTTTTCTGTTAGCTGCCGATACCAGAGACTGTCTTAATAATTCTTCCATTGTATGTGGTCTATCAGGTTTTGACTTGAGGCTAATCCTGTTCTTTTTCTACTGTGGGAAAGTAAGTTGTTTTCCAGGGAAAATATTTCATTTCACCGTACTCTATAAGTTAAGATGCTGACACTCATTCCTATTTCACTGTCACCCATTAAAGGGTCTAAAACGAAGGGGTTCTCAGCAGGGGGATTTATCTCTGGGAATTGCTGATTACAGCAGGCTTGAGTAATTATTTTGACTCGGGTGGGGCCAAATTTTTAGAAAAAAATGTGTCCGGGGGCCAGTATATCTATATCTATATATATATATATATATATATATATATATATATATATATATATATATATATATATATATATATATACTGTACACACACACACATACAGTCGCGATAAAAAGTTTTCATACACTTGTAAAGAACATAATGTCATGGCTGTCTTGAGTTTCCAATACTGTCTACAGCTCAAATTTTTTTGTGATAGAGTGATTGGAGCACATACTTCTTGGTCACAAAAAACATTCATGAAGCTTTTTTTCTTTAATGAATTTGTTACGGGTCTACTGAAAATGTCCTTTGGCAAGTTTCACTGCAATAAGGCGTTTTTGGTAGCCATCCACACGCTTCTGGCAAGCGTCTGGTTGAATTTTTGGCCACTACTCTTGACAAAATGTGTGCAGCTCAGCTAAATTTGTTGCTTTTCTGACATGGACTTGTTCCTTCAGCATCGTCCACACGTTTAAGTCAGGACTTTGGGAAGGCCAATTTAAAACCTCAATTGTAGCCTGATTGAGCCATTCCCTTACTTACTTTTGATGTGTGTTTGGGGTCATTGTCCTGTTGGAACACACAACTGCTCCCAAGACCCAACCTCCGGGCTGATGATTTTAGGTTGTCCTGAGGAAATTGGAGGTAATCCTCCTTTTTTATTGTCCCATTTACTCTCTGTAAAGCACCAGTTCCATTGGTAGCAAAACAGGCCTAGAGCATAATACTACCACCACCATGCTCAACGGTTTGAATGGTGTTCCTGGGATTAAAGGCCTCACCTTTTCTCCTCCAAACATAATGTTGGGTATTGTGGCCAAACAGCTACATTTTGTTTCAATCAAGCGAAACGCAACAAGAATGCAACAGACACAGCGAAATATGAACGCGAAGGGTAAAAAAAAAAAAAAAAAAACCCCACCTACAATCTGATACATCTAATATATCACTAATCTTTAGAACTTTGTTGTAAAAATTTCAATGTTTATTTATACAGCCCTAAATCACAAATGTCTCAAAGGACTGTACAAACCACTATGACTACGACATCCTCGGAAGAACCCACATAAGGGCAAGGAAAACTCACACCCAGTGGTCAAGGAGAACTCACACCCAGTGGGACGCCAGTGACAATGATGACTTTGAGAACCTTGGAGAGGACCTCAAATGTGGGCAACCCCCCCCCCCCCCCCCCCCCCAGGGGACCGAAAGCAATGGATGTCGAGCGGGTCTAACATGATACTGTGAAAGTTCAATCCATAGTGGCTCCAACACAGCCGCGACAATTCAGTTCAAAGCGGACCCAAGACAGCAGCGAGAGTCCCGTCCACAGGAAACCATCCCAAGCGGAGTCGGCTCAGCATCGTAGAGATGTCCCCAACCGATACACAAACGAGCGGTCCATCCTGGGTCCCGATGAGCGGTCCATCCTGGGTCCCGACTCCGGACAGCCAGTACTTCATCCATTGTCATCGGACCGGAACCCCTCCACAAGGGAGGGGGGGGCAGAGGAGAAAAAGAAAAGAAGGGGCAGATCAACTGGTCTAAAAAGGAGGTCTATTTAAAGGCTAGAGTATACAAATGAGTTTTAAGGTGAGACTTAAATTGAAAAGCTTAACGGGCTGCGTGCGGCCCCCCGCCCTCAATTTGCCCAGATCTGGGTTAGAGTGTCCAAAACGTATAGATGTGTGTGTCCAAGTCAAAGGAAACATCAGGTTATCTTCCTTAGTGTGTTTATTACCATCTTGGGCAAGCAGGTTAACGTTTGCTGTGGTCTTGAAATAACACGGCACACAAACTCACAATCATAAATGCAACCAATATTACACACATATAAAAGTGTAATGAGATATGCAAATATGAAATCAAATACATCGAGGACATGAGTAAATAAATGAAATGAGCTCCAATGTACCTGCTAACGAAGCATAGTGATTAAAAATGAATAGAAATATTGATAGAAACTATAAACATGCAGTTTGCCTGACTGCATGCTCGCGCCAATTTGCTTGAAGGTATGCACTGTCCCAATATGCTTGTATATCGATCCACAGAAGTCATTAATGTCATCAAAGTTCACCTTTGTGCAGTCACGCACAGCATTTAAACGTTTAGTGGACAAAAGCTGACAAAGAAGGAGTGGCATAAAACACGTCTTTCTGTGTCAGTATCGGAGAAAGTTATACACCTAAACAAAGCTGCTGCTTCACAGTCCACACAATTATTAGTTTTTATTTTCTTGAGGGAACTCTCCTGAAGGAATCAAAAAGTACTATCCATCCATCTATGATGCTTTCAAGGACTGCCGAAAATAGTCGGACAAGACACATACACTTAACCATGCAAAACAGTGAGCTTTAATACAGTGCCCTTTTAAGGCCAACAACGTTGGCACTTTTTGATAGTTCCGCACCTCTAAATGATGTCGATAGGTAAAAGTTCCCGGGAAATAGACACAGGAGTGACTTTAAGCTGGTTTTTAACAAGTTTCAGCACATTTTGGAACGCCCACTTTTTACTCTTTGGCGGGCACTGTTGGTTAGAACTATTTTTGAAATATTGATAATAATGTAATTTGGCTTTTGTTGCATTTTTAAACATTCTGCAAGATGGTGCAATTTCCCAATTGTTTGACAGTGACGTCACTATGTAATGCATGTAATCAACCCATTCATCCATCCATTTTCTACCGCTTATTACCTTTGGGGTCGCGGGGGGCGCTGGTGCCTATCTCAGCTACAATCGGGGTACACCCTGGACAAGTCGCCACCTCTTTGCAGGGCCAACCCAACTTTTGCTTATTAAATTCCACCTCTAAGTTAACTGCCTGTGTAAGTGCGTACGCATCATAGCGTTCACATGAATACAGCCTTTTGGGACGACTCTAACTCGGTGACTACTTTACTCCTTCAACAAATAAAGCCGATAAAGCTTTTTATTCAGATGCTGATTCCAAGAGGTCAGCGTGATGATGTTGCATAAAGAACGGCTCTCAAACGAACAAATTACAACTGCGAACTGGATCTCATCGTTCACTTGAAAGAGCCATTCAAAAGACTCGACTCGTTCGGAAATGTCACATCTCTGGAGCAAAGTAAGGCCCGCAATCCATTAGGCGTGTCTGTTTTAAGGAATATGCAGAATATATGCAGATCATCAGAATGCCCACAATACTAGGGGGGGAATATGCAAATATAATTATTCTGCACACGCAGTTTGATTTATCAACAATAAAACTCAACTGTGGGCTTCACGGTGGCAGAGGGGTTAGTGCGTCTGCCGCACAATACGAAGGTCCTGCAGTCCTGGGTTCAAATCCAGGCTCGGGATCTTTCTGTGTGGAGTTTGCATGTTCTCCCCGTGAATGCGTGGGTTCCCTCCGGGTACTCCGGCTTCCTCCCACCTCCAAAGACATGCACCTGGGGATAGGTTGATTGGCAACACTAAATTGGCCCTAGTGTGTGAATGTGAGTGTGAGTGTTGTCTGTCTATCTGTGTTGGCCCTGTGATGAGGTGGCGACTTGTCCAGGGTGTACCCCGCCTTCCGCCCGATTGTAGCTGAGATAGGCGCCAGCGCCCCCCGTGACCCCGAAAGGGAATAAGCGGTAGAAAATGGATGGATGGATGGAAAACTCAACTGTGAATGCTATCCTGCATCTTTATTTAGCACATCTGAAAAGTATATGCTAATTGACAGTTACACACATGGCTGTGAGGAAGCAGGGGATTGCTCCATCCTACATATATTTGTCAACTTGTATTATATGGATTGTAAATAATTTAAATATTAGTCATATTGTCTATTCAGCAATATTGTTTTCTAATTGTATAGCTACGGAATGACTTAAGAGGCTGATTTTGAGTGTACTGGTGTGTTTTTTTATGTAGTTACTTTCTGTCCTATGTGAAAAAACTGCCTTTTCTTGCATATTCTTTTTCAGATTCTAGATCAGTGCCGCAGCCATTCCCACGAGCACACTATCAGCTCGCAAAAAAAAAAAAAAAAGTGGTTTCAATGTAGATGCACTGCAGGACAACTAAAATGTCCATAAAATCTGGTACATGTTGTTTGCTGCATGTTTAAAAAAATAGAAAAACACCACAGGTAGGAGCGTAATATGTGGATTTGCAGTATATGATCGAGGTGGTAGCCCCGTACAGTTTGTGCAAAACCCCCATTTAAATAAGGCGGTCTGCACCACTTTTTAATAGCACATGCAGTGTTAAGATTGGGATATACTCTCGTGTCATGTAACTTGCATACGCGACGCTGTCTTGCTTTTACCCCTTCGTACTCTCCTGCAGAGCCTGACATGCACCAAAAACCCAAGCGTGGCATCAAGGACCGCAGAGCTGTGATTGGTCAGCTTTCGCCGTGGAGGGTCCCTGTGCACTGGAGAGCAGACTTTGTGTTTGAAATGCACACATTTGTGTATGAGATAAGGCAAGAGTGATTGAATATTTGCATGCAAAGTGTTATCGTGTACTTCATATGCACTCTAAAATTAATTGCTGAATGTGACATTTCTTCAGCTTGTTTTGTCTAAAGCAGGGTAGGGAACCTATGGCTCTCGAGCCAGATGTGGCTCTTGTGATGACTACATCTGGCTCTCAGATAAGTCTTAGCTGACATTACTTAACACGATAAGTAATGAATAATTCCGCTGGTAATCACAGTTTTGATTCATTGATTGATTGATTGATTGATTGATTTGATTGATTGATTTTTAGAAGATTGCACAGTACAGTACATATTCTGTACAATTGACCACTAAATGGTAACACCCGAATAAGTTTTTCAACTTGTTTACGTCGGGGTCTAAGTAAATCAATTCATGGTACGTGTTAAAAACAACGTATAAAACATTCTCATGCATTTTAAACACGAAGTTGCATGAAGAAGTATTTTATTTATTATTGGTTAGCTTAGAATAACAATGTTATTAAAAAGAAGAAAATACTTCTTATACTTTAAAAATGTTTGTCTTACTTAAAAATGCACGTATTTCGTTGTATTCAGTGTTAAAAAATATTACATGGCTCTCAGAAATACATTTTAAAACATTTGGCTTTCATGGCTCTCTCAGCGCAAAAGGTTTCCGAATCCTGGTGTAAAAGTAGTTACACAAAGTATAAGTTTATTTTTATATTTTATTGCCAATCATGTGCTAACAACAGGTTCAATTCCCAACTCATATTTTTTTCTCTTGCACGCATGTGTTTTTCTCTCACACACAACACTTTTCCGTCAATCGTATTTCAGTCATGGTATGTTCAACATTTGAACGCTGAACATCAATAACACATGAACATAATAACACCAGCAGGTCTTACAATAGTTTTTTTTTTTAAAATTTTCAATGACATATATCTCTCTTGTCCCATGTCCCGAACGATTCATTAAAATTGCAAATTTGCCCGTCCATTGCCGCGACTCGTTCAGGAGTTGCACAGTCCATCTTCACAAACGTATTTTCATTAAAAGTAAACTGACGTTTTGAGGAAATAACATTAGAAGAATTGTTCCAATGTGTAAATGGAATGAAACAAACAACATGTTTACTTGACCCTCTTCCTGGGAAACTGATCAAGGAGCTCTTTGTATTATTAGGTCCATCAGTGCTAAATATGATAAACTTATCACTTTCCTCGGGCACTGTTCCCCTAGCATTCAAAAAAGCGGTTATTCATCCTCTTCTTAAAAGACCTAACCTCGATCCTGACCTCATGGTAAACTACCGAACGGTGTCTCACCTTCCCTTTATTTCAAAAATCCTCAAAAAAATTGTTGCGGAGCAGTTAAATGAACACTTAGCCTCTAACAATCTATGTGAAACCTTGCAATCCGGTTTCAGGGCAAATCACTCCACGGAGACAGCCCTCGCAAAAATGACTAATGATCTATTGCTAACGATGGATTCTGATGCGTCATTTATGTTGCTGCTCCTCGATCTTAGCGCTGCCTTCGATACCGTCGATCATAATATTTTATTAGAACGTATCAAAACACAAATTGGTATGTCAGACTTAGCCCTGTCTTGGTTTAACTCTTATCTTATTGATAGGATGCAGTGCGTCTCCCATAACAATGTGACCTCGGACTACGTTAAGGTAATGTGTGGAGTTCCCCAGGGTTCGGTCCTTGGCCCTGCACTCTTCAGTATCTACATGCTGCCGCTAGGTGACATCATACGCACATACGGTGTTAGCTTTCACTGTTATGCTGATGACACCCAACTCTACATGCCCCTAAAGCTGACCAACACGCCGGATTGTAGTCAGCTGGAGGCGTGTCTTAATGAAATTAAACAATGGATGTCCGCTAACTTTTTGCAACTCAACGCCAAAAAAACGGAAATGCTGATTATCGGTCCTGCTAGACACCGACCTCTATTTAATAATACAACTCTTAACATTTGACAACCAAACAATTAAACAAGGCGACTCAGTAAAGAATCTGGGTATTATCTTTGACACAACTCTCTCCTTTGAGGCACACATTAAAAGCATTACTAAAACGGCCTTCTTTCATCTCCTTAATATCGCTAAAATTCGCTCCATTCTGTCCACTAAAGACGCTGAGATCATTATCCATGCGTTTGTTACGTCTCGCCTCGATTACTGTAACGTATTATTTTTGGGTCTCCCCATGTCTAGCATTAAAAGATTACAGTTGGTACAAAATGCGGCTGCTAGACTTTTGACAAGAACAAGAAAGTTTAATCACATTACGCCTGTACTGGCTCACCTGCACTGGCTTCCTGTGCACTTAAGATGTGACTTTAAGGTTTTACTACTTACGTATAAAATACTACACGGTCTAGCTCCATCCTATCTTGCCGATTGTATTGTACCATATGTCCCGGCAAGAAATCTGCGTTCAAAGGACTCCGGCTTATTAGTGATTCCCAAAGCCCAAAAAAATTCTGCGGGCTATAGAGCGTTTTCCGTTCGGGCTCCAGTACTCTGGAATGCCCTCCCGGTAAAAGTTTGAGATGCCACCTCAGTAGAAGCATTTAAGTCTCACCTTAAAACTCATTTGTATACTCTAGCCTTTAAATAGACTCCCTTTTTATACCAGTTGATCTGCCGTTTCTTTTATTTTTCTCCTATGTCCCACTCTCCCTTGTGGAGGGGGTCCAGTCCGATCCGGTGGCCATGTACTGCTTGCCTGTGTATCGGCTGGGGACATCTCTGCGCTGCTGATCCGCCTCCGCTTGGGATGTTTTCCTGCTGGCTCCGCTGTGAACGGGACTCTCGCTGCTGTGTTGGATCCGCTTTGGACTGGACTCTCGCGACTGTGTTGGATCCATTATGGATTGAACTTTCACAGTATCATGTTAGACCCGCGCGACATCCATTGCTTTCCTCCTCTCCAAGGTTCTCATAGTCATCATTGTCACCGACGTCCCACTGGGTGTGAGTTTTCCTTGCCCTTATGTGGGCCTACCGAGGATGTCGTAGTGGTTTGTGTTGTGGTTTGTGCAGCCCTTTGAGACACTAGTGATTTAGGGCTGTATAAGTAAACATTGATTGATTGATGTTTCTGAATGATTTGATCCAGTTCCAACTAAGATGGCAAAGTGGTCATTGCTCACTCTTCAGAAAAAGGTAAATATCTGGTGAACGACAGCTGTGGTTGCTCTTTCAGGAGACACTGCCCCTCAGTGTTTTGGAGGGACATTACAAGTCACGCGCCAACGACTCACAGAAGTGCTACAAACGAATTGAGACACCGTCAGAAGGGACGCAAGCTATGTACTGCAAAAGTATATTCCAGCTTTTACCTGTTGGAAGACAAGCGCCTATTCACATGCTGCTAGTAAATCACACGCCACACGCCCACTACAAGTACATGCAATTGAATTGTTTGCACATGCTGTTTAGCGCATTGTATTTGGCTCAGAGAGGATCAGGCCCCACGTGTCTTGGTAGCATCTTCATCCTGAATCATGATATTTTCACGCATAAATTAAAGGAATTGTTTTATACGTCTCTCAGATGCCTTGTTGCAGGTTGTAACTAAAGAAGGGGTCGGCTTACATATATTTCCAAATAATGGGAATATGACACACGCACGCAGACACACACATTCACATAGACACATTACCCCAGACCAGGGGTCGGCAACCCAAAATGTTGAAAGAGCCATATTGGACCAAAAATAAATAAAAAAATCTGTCTGGAGCCGCAAAAAATTAAAAGCCATATTACATACAGATAGTGTGTCATGAGATATAAATTGAATTATGAGGACTTAAAGGAAACTGAATGAGCTCAAATATCGCTACAAATGAGGCATAGTAATGCAATATGTACATACAGCTAGCCTAAATAGCATGTTGGAATCGATTAGCTTGCACTCATGCAGGGACCAAATATGTCTGATTAGCACACTCCGCATTAGTCAATAACATCAACAAAACTCACCTTTGTGCATTCATGCACAAAGTTGTAAGTTTGGTGGACAAAATGAGACAGAAAAAGAAGTGGCATAAATCACGTTTTAGAAAGTCGGAGAAAGTTATACGTGTAAACAAACTAGGGTGAGTTCAAGGACCGCCAAAATTAGTCGGACAAAACGGCGCTCGCCTAATACTCGGGCCAGTGAAGCATGTTTAATACAAACAGTAGGCTTTGTTGCGATCCGTTACTCGGATCTTCACATGTTTTTTATTTTTCCATCTGTGTTTTCATACTCCATCTGACCCGTTTATTTCCTGTTTTGTCCATCACTATGGTTACTCGTTAGTTCACCTGCTACACTCAGTCCCGCACACCTGCTTCAGCTAATCACCCTCCTTTATAAGCCAGTCTTTTCTGTTCAGTCTTCCTCGGATCCTAATTTGCCCACGCGCAACAGTGACGACTCTCATCCTTCTTCGTATGTATATTCTCGCTAGCTCTTACGCTAAGCCACTTTTTATTCCAGCTTTCATGCTGAATGTTTTGTTTACTCCTTTGTGTCCTCATGCCAAGTTTTATTTTTCCTTGTGTTTATCTTAGCTTTCACGCTAGCGTCTTTTGTTTACCTTTTCTCTTTACACCAGTGTTTTTGTTCCTAGCCTTTTATGATTTAATAAATACCTTATATCTTACTTTGCTGTGTTCTGCTTCGACGCATCCTCGGGAAAACAACACCGGCATTACCATGCCGAAGAAGAGTCATCACATACTTTATAACAATTAGGGAGGTTTGTGTCATGTTTGTCCTCCTACAGAAACCATATTTAAACAAAAATATGTTTTTCCCCTCATCTTTTCCATTTTTCATATATTTTTGAAAAAGCTCCAGGGAGCCACTAGGGTGGATCTAAAGAGCCGCATGCTGCTCCAGAGCCGCGGGTTGCCGCCCCGCGCCCCAAATGGTGCCTGTTGTCTGCTTGTTGATTTGTCAAAGCACTGGACAACTGTGACTTTCTCGTGCAGTCAATGGTGCATTCCAGTTGTATTGGGAAGTCTGAATTTTTGACTTTCTAGTCGGAAATTTCGACTGGAACGCCTCCCGAGGTCGGACTTGATACTTGGAAAGTGAGAGAGTCTTTACCACGCTCAAGGTGGCTTCAAAGATGGCTGCTTTGCATGTAAACAATAACAGAAGCTTCCAACAGCCGTTATTTTCACTTCTGATTATAAGACTGTAATAATTTGTTTTAATAAATATTCGATTAGATTCTGAATTTGTGTTTGCCGATACGATTCAGGGAAGATATTATGTTTATAGAACAATACAATTCGAAACAATTCATCGAGTTGAAATCGATTCAGAGATTTTCTAGCAAAAAAAAAAATCGACAAGTGTGACTATGAAATAAATAGTGGATACCGGACACTGCAGGGGAAGTCTCCTGTTATTTCTTGTAAAGGGATTATGTATTAATAAATTATGGATACAAAAAAACAAATAAACAACAATTAATGGTCAATGCATTCGCATCTTACTTGAATAAAGGGCAATCAACACTGCAGGTTGAATCAACAAGAAACCTTTTCTGCCCACATTTTCAACATTGAAGAAAGTATCAATACAGTAACCAACATTTTAACAGGACATTTAACTGCTAAATAAAGTTCATTGACCCGGCCATATTTTTATTTCATTCTCCAGCGTCCCAGGTGTGGGGTAATAAGTATCCGTCCTCATCCCTGTGATGGTGTTGGCCCCTTGCTTCCTAATTCCATAGCCTCCTCCATCCATCTCTTGTATTTATTTGTTTTCATCAAATTACTTCTCTTTATGTTCCGGTAGACGGTGTGTCAACGTAACTTGGGGGTACTTTAAGGTATGCCAAGAGGTACGTGAGATTTTTTTTAAATATTCTACAAATAGTAACAATTCAAAAATCCTTTATACATATATTTATTGAATAATACTTCAACAAAATATGAATGTATGTTCATAAACGGTGAAAAGAAATGCAACAATGCAATATTCATTGTTGAGGACATGTTCCATAAATATTGATTTCAAAGATTTCATTTTTTGTGAAGAAATGTAGAATTAAGTTGATGAATCCAGATGGATCTCTATTACAATCCCCAAAGAGGGCACTTTAAGTTGATGATTACTTCTATGTGTAGAAATCTTTATTTAGAATTGAATCACTTGTTTATTTTTCAACAAGTTTTTGGTTATTTTTATATCTATTTTTCCAAATAGTTCAAGAAAGACCACTACAAATGAGCAATATATTGCACTGTTGTACAATTTAATACATCAAAAACTGATGACATAGTGCTGTATTTTACTTCTTTATCTCTTTTTTTCAACCAGAAATGCTTTTCTCTGATTAGGGGATACTTGAATTAAAAAAATGTTTACAGGGGGTACATCACTGAAAAAAGGTTGAGAACCACATACTGTTCTAGGCTATAGCTCCCAGACTTTTGAACAATTTGCACCAGTCCTTCCGTGTTCTTGACTGTGTTGAAGCCTTTAAGAAACATTTGAAAACTTCTCTTTTTAGTAAAGATTTTAGTTAATGCACCTATTAATCATCATTTTTAATCCACTTTGTATCCTTTTTACGATGCTGCCCCTGTTGTTTTAGAGTGAATATATTTTTTTACTTTAGCTATATTTTGTACAGCGTTTTGTGATTTGATCTGTGAAGAGCGCTTTATAATTAAAATGTACTTACTTGCTAAAAGTTGTGTTTCGGCTTTATATTATTGTGTTGTGTCGTCAGTCTTTGTTGTGGCTTTTGCAATCGTGCTGTGCTCCCATCATCCATGGGAGACGTTTATTGATTTATATTTTAGTATTGGTCTAACATACCATGAACAGAGCACAGATGATGGATAGGCTCCCAATCCTCCATCGCCGTGTCTGTTTTACTTCCGGTTCACTGACATAGGAAAAAAACCTTTTGCGACTTCTCGCAAAAGTATTGCGAGATCTCACAAAACACCCATGTCCCTTTAGGGCTCCGTACAAATACACAAAAACAGGTACCAATAGGTAAGAAAAGTTGATCTTGAAAAAAAGCCTTTTAAGTACTTTATAGACATATGAAGCAGATTTAAAATCACACTCTGTACTTTATTGAGAATCAACTGAACCCCAAATGAGCAAGTCTTTGGTGATGGAGGCGAGGAAAAAACTTCTTTGAACAGAAGCCAGGCTTTCTGGACCAGTTGGGTTGAGATAGGAAGACAGATATGAGTGATGGAGAGTAGAGAGGGAGAAAATAACAGAGTGTTTTACACAGGAGTTTAGTGAGAGAATGAGGGACAACAGCTGTATCAACAATAGTAATAGTCTAATGATGACAGCAACGACATTATTGATTCACTTCCCGCCGCACCGTTCCCACCGCAACCAATAACAAGTAGATAAACGTGAAAGTGCAGTGGTACCCTTGCAAGCCGCACCATGACAATTGACTGCGGTTAAGGCAGTGCTTTTCAAATAGTGGGGTGGGCCCCTCTGGGGGCACCTGGTGCGATGCAAAGGTGCCCGTGTGATGAAGTGTATGTAGCACTTGTCTTCACTGTCTACTGTGGAAGACGAGGAAAGGCCGATGTGTTGTTTTTTTGCATTTTTTAATAAGGCTAGAATCCTATGCAGCGGTGTACTTTTAATAATTTTATTAACCGAGAGTGGGTGGGTGGGAAATTGTTTCTTTTTTCTAGGGGAGCAGAAAATAATTGTAAAGTGCTGGGTTAAGGGTTTTCCCCGATTGTAGCTGAAATAGGCATCAGCGACCCAAAAGGGAATAAGCGGTAGAAAATGGATGGGATGGATGGATGGGTTAAGGTAAAAAAAAAAATATGGTATTAATCTGCACACACACCTGATTAATGCAATAATTTTTTTGATTAATCACATGAGTTAATTTGTTATTTTCGACAGCCATGAAAACATGTATAAGACGAAGCAATACCAACAAACTTTAATCCACAATAAATTGCTATTATCATAGCATCAACAGCACACCCCGAAAGTCCAAGCCTTCCTTGCCGTGGTAGGCGGTATGGAAACGTGGTAGTGTCAGAGCTATGCTGTCTGGAACTTCGGTTCCCCGTAGGGCCACCCAGGTCAGGACAGGTCTGGTACCCAGCGGTATAAGAGCCGCAACCCGGCTAGCAGGGCTCTGGTGAAAGGAGACGTCAACCGGCTTCTGGTCATCTCGCTTCTGCGTCTGTGGTAAATCTACTGCAATCAAGTTCTGCGATTTTGCAAATGGAGTATTTTCGCATGTGCAACCGCCATTCCTTTGGGTGTGATGGCCGCAACTTTTCCCCAACAATGTATGCAACCACTGAGCCTTGGTGTGTTGGGTGTCGGTGGTTATAAATTGCTATGGTCTACAGGGAGGACTTCAAGCAGACAATCTGTGTGAGTCCTGTGCAGAAGTCTGAAGCACTCAACAACAACAACATCAGCATCAGCAATATATAATACACTTAATGTGCGTGTTTGTTTGTGCTTGTGTGTGTGTGTAGTGGTGGGAGGGTCTATGTGACAGTACTTGTGTGGTGTTCGGGTCCGTGGGACCCGTTTTCATTTTTTATTAAAAGAAAAATTATACAATAAATTAATTTTTCAAACTGAGATTCACTGACTTTGGCTCATTTTCTGTGAATAACATATATCAGAATACATATTTAATAACCACACACCATACACCCCTCCTACACATTTCTATTACATATAAGATGTCCGGGTCCACTGGACCTGGGGTTAATAGAATTGTGGAAATTGATGTTCTGTGTACCACTTGCTTGCTGTCCATCGTTACGATGATGACGTTGCTCCAGTAATGGGTTATTGAGGGGGGTTTCGTATATGCCATCGCATGTGGCTGTGCAGGCCAATGCACGACCCGCATGGTTTGCCACATGTGGGGCAGATGTAGTCCACGTTTGAGAGGGGGGCCTCTGCAGTGCGCTGATGTCGCTGTATACGTTGTTGTTTTCTCCTCTCAGTGGTCTGCTCCTGTGTCAGGTTCAAACACTGATGACATCTATTAATCAGACAAGAAGCAAGGAACCAAGCAGAGACAGAGTTAAATAGGGCTCATGAGGAGAACGCGGGCACTGCACACTTAGTCACAGTCTTGCCCTACGCTCTAATGTCCAGTTCCCGCGTTCCACTTTTCATTCAAAGTTCCATAGTCAACATCACTGAAGCTGCCTCTAAAAGGAGTGGTCACATATATTATGCAAAGCAGGTCCAGGACGCACAGAATGTGATTTTGCCTTGTCCCCGCTTCGTCTGCGTGTTGTCATCTTATCTTCGTGAAGATCCTAGAAGTCTCTGTCTCGTTTGCGTGCTATCATCCCATCCCTGCCGAGGTCCCTGAAGTCCTTGGCTGCCAGTGGGCCAAAACAAAGAAAACATCTGTGGCTGAGGCCACACCTCAGACAAGAAGTTTTGTCCTTGCATAGATTAGAAAAAAAAGTCTAACTTGAGGACAATTGGTAATAACTAAATCAACAGACTTTAAGCATACTAAAGTTAGTGTGATGATATATACATAATTATCCTAACATCCTGGAGATGAGCAATGCCGGCGTGACTGCAGTTTCGCCAGGTGTGGCGATCAGCAGCCAAGACTTCCAGTGCGGAAGGCTGGATAACACAGCGCTTCAGGAGGGTTTTTATGTGGTCCTTGTAGCGTTTCTGCTGACCCCCCAGGAGACCTACAGCCTTCCTGGAGTTGACCGTAGAGGATCTGTCGGGAAAGTCTCTGGGCGGGCATGCGGATTACATGTCCCACCCAGAGCATATGTCTTTGCGCAAGGAAGACTTGGATGCTGGGTGTTTGGGTCCGGTCAAAAATATCCACATGTGGGATCCTGTCCTCCGAGGTCAGACCCAGAATCCGTTGCAGGCAGCGGATGTGGTATCTCTCCAGAATTCTGATGTGCCTTTGGTAAGGGGTCCAGGCTTCCGAGCCGTATAGCAGTGTGGACAGACAAACTGCTTTGTGAACAGCTGCTTTGGTGGAGACTGTCAGGTTTCTGTTCAGGAAGACCCTGGTTTTGAGCCTACCGAAGTCAGCAGACGCTAACCCAACACGGACCTGGATGTTACAGGTGGGGGAAAGGACGCTTCCGAGGTAAGTGAAATGTGGAACGATGGTGAGCTGCTGGCCATCAATGTTGAAGACAGGCACTTCTGACTGGTGGATGTAGTGTTGCGCAAAGATCTGTGTTTTTGTAACATTGACCTTGAGTCCTTGGGCGCTGTACGTGGATGAGACCACATTAAGTGCATGTTGTAGAGAGTCTGGCGTGTGGGCAAGGAGAGCACAATCGTCAGCATACTGTAGTTCTAGGATCAATTGTTTTGTACTTTTAGTAAAGGCCTGGAGGCGCCGGATGTTGAAGGGACTGCCGTCCAGCCGGAACTGTATGTGGATGCCATCTGTGGTTCCCAGAGCTTTGTGTGAGAGGAGAGTAACTGCTGAGAGAAAGAGGATGAATATGACAGGGGCTAGGACACATCCCTGCCTGACCCCGACTTTCACATTAAAAGTGGGGGATTGCTGGCCTCCAATGCGGACACAGGCTCGCATTCCATCATGAAGTTGTCTCAGGATGTTGAGGAACTGACAGCATCATAAAATCCATGGGAATTGTTGGTGTCAGCATAGATTTGGATCTCGCTGGCTTTCTTGATCCACCAGTCATTCTCCATGGCTCTGAGGGTACGCTGGACTTCGGCACTTATGGAAGAGGGTTGAGTCTTTAGTGTGATGGATTGTGGGTTAGCCAGGTATGCAGCATGGGCTTTGTGTTTTGCCTGGAGAAGTTTATGGATATCCGGTGCACTGTTGTCAAACCAGTCCTGATGTTTACGCCTGGTGTACCCAAGGGATTCCTCTGCTGCCTGACAGATGGCTGTCCTTATGGAGTTCCAGCAGGTGTTGATGGCAGGGTCCAGTTGGGCAACAGGGATTGCAGACAAATTTTCTGCAAGCTGTGCTCTGAGCTAGTCTACAAAGTGCTTGGATTTGAGTGCTTCACAGTTGAGTCTCTTGTTTGGTGGTGTTTTCTTCAGTTGGGGGCGGACTTCTATCTGAAATTTGGCTCTGATCATCCGATGGTCAGTCCAGCAGTCTGCTCCACGCATCGCTCTGGAGATTAGGACCTCCTTCCTGTCTCTACGATGGGTGATAATATAGTCAAGGAGGTGCCAATGTTTGGGGTGAGGATGTTGCCAGGAGGTCTTGAATTTATCCTTAAGCTGTAACAGGTTGTATGTGATGATCAACTGATGTCCAGAGCAGAGTGTAAAGAGTCGAAGCCCATTATCATTGAGCCTACCAACACCGTGCTGACCAAGTGTTCCGGTCCAAAGCCCACTGTCAGAGCCCACCTTCGCGTTAAAATCCCCGAGGAGAATGAGCTTGTTGGTGGGAGGCCTTGCCTCTATGGCGAAGTTTAGTGAAGCATAGAATATGTACTTGCTCTCGAGGTCTGCATCCGGGGTTGGGGCGTAAGCGCTGATAAGGGTGACATGGCGATTTTTGGTGAGTGGTACACGCCACGTCATGAGCCTTTCGGTTATACCCACTGGAGACTCTGGGATCTTGTGAAGTAGGCTTGTCCTGGCGGCAAAACCCACTCCATGTAGACAACGGGAGCCTTCTGGATGACCCTTCTAGAAGAAAGTGTAGACTTCTATCCCCTCCGTGATTGAGTTCTCCCCATGTAAGCCGGTTTCGCTCAGGGCGGCTATGTCAATGCCGTATCGGTTTAGTTCATGTGCAACGAGTGCTGTTCTTCATTGCGGGTGGCAGGAGAGATCACGCACATCCAAAAGTGTGCAGACGTTCCATGACGCTATTGTGAAGGGAATTTTGTTTGTCATGTACGTTTATTTTCGACCGCATAAAGGGATGGCCCGGCAGCTGTGGTAGACTGCCCGGGCGATGAGGAACAGACCATTTATAAGCCACCTTTTCTAGGCCCTTCCCATTTCAGGGTGAGCAGAGCGGGGCTGCTCAGCCACGTGCGAAGCTGCCGGGGAGGCATGCTGTTCCATCCCATGCCACAGTGACCTTCACTCACACACCGCCTACGTGCAGGGTCGGGGTAGGAACTGCCAGTCACATCCTTGACCTGTACCAGCTGCCCTTCCCCATTGCCGCAGGACTTGAGGGTGGGGGGTTGGGGTAGTGCTAAGGAGGAGCAAAAACACCTGCGCAGTGAATTAATTTAAGTGGTGGTAGAAGTGCGCAGTCTCTACCATCACTGTTTTGTCTTGGCCCCATGTGGCATCCTCCAGTGGCATGAAAAGCTCATGACGACATTCTGCCGCATGGGGTTGCGGAGGACTGCCTGAGCACCGGTCTGTTGGTGACTGCCTATTGCCGGTCCTCGCCAGATATTTTTCGTTAGGGGTTTTCTCCCGTAGCCTATAACCAAAATGTTAGCCAGTAAGAACTGGACAGTCGGAGGGTGGTAGCCTGGATGAAGGCTAAACTATCCACCCCCGGGAGATCCCATGCTGTTTAGCCTGAGGCCGCAAGGCACACAGTTACGGGGGACTGCCACATGTACCACACGCACCCACACACACACACACACGCACACACACACACACACACACACACACACACACACACACACACACACACACACACACACACACACACACACGCACACACACACACACACACACACAGACAGAGCAGGCCTAGACAGGAGGAGGACAGAGTTTAGGTACACAGAACATAAGAGGGTCAAATGTGCGAGAAAATGAGAGCAGACAGTGTTGACAAACAATGTTGCAACATTGTGTGGGAACCGCAGGTGCAGAAACACAAAAGAAGAATCTCTGTGGGATGCAGAAAATGGTAGAGAAATTTTCCGTACAACGTTCATATTGTTGCCATCCGGCGGAGGAAACTCATTTCGGCCGCTTGTACCCGTGATTTTGTCCTTTCGGTCATAACCCAAAGCTCATGACCATAGCTGAAGATGGGAACGTAGTTCGACCAGTAAATTGAGTAATATAAATATAGATATAAATATATTGTTTGACATTCAGACAATAAAACTGCATTTCTTTCAAAATATTAGTATTTTTTTTAAGCCGATTTAAATAATGCAAGCAGAGTTATTATCTGTGATTAATCGTGATTATTTGAAATTTAAAAGTGTGGTTAATCTGATTATTTGAATCATCGTTTGACAGCACTAGTACATACCTTTAAATTGATTCACTGAATATATTATTTGCAATGTTTTTTTCTGTTGTTAAAATATTCTTGTTGTAAAAAAAAATACAGTACAGTAAAGTTTGTGTAAGGTTTGTTGTGCCACAACATTTTTTTATTTGACAGAATTTTTAAAATAGTGATCCCACTGTAAAAGCATGGGGATATGGCACAACTTTAAGGAATGAGAACTAGGGCTGTCAAATGTAATAACTGTTTTGATTAATCACAGAAAAAATTCACATTGATTAGACACAATCAAGATTAATCACGCATTTTTTTTTTTTTTTTTGCCTTTGCTATTTCATTGGGGTTTAACAATTGATCGATATACTGTATATTCCTAAATTTCAACTATATTGATTTGTGCTCGGCAAATGTGTCTTCCAGACGGTATATATCCAACTGAGATTGTTTCAAAAGGGAATCGATTGATATTATCGATACCGGAAAAAAGAAAAACATTGGATTTAGGAAAGGCAAACTTCATACAAAGTTTAGCACTTGTAATAATAAAGACGTTGAACGTTTAGTCTATTTTTCCTGTCGAGTCATTAAAACCATCCCTACGGTGGACGAGAAACGTTATAACAAATGCAAACGCCACAAAACATAATCAATAATTACAACACAAAAACAGCACAATTGCAAAAGCCATAACAGAGACAAACAACACATCTCAATAATATAAAACAAAAACACAACTTTAAGCCACAAAAGAAGTTACCGACCCAACGGAAGTGATAGCGCAGCAAGTTACGGACGATAATCGGGTCAGTACATGTGTGTACTGGTGTACTCAGTGGCAAATTTCACTTCAAAATACATTCTAACTGGACTTTAGATAAAACTTTAGTGTTACTAGGTTTTGACCAAATACGTAATGTGCATTCAAGTTGAACATTTTGAAAATTAAATAAAAAATTGTAAAAATTTGCTTTGTCAATGTGAAGACTGTTCGACATCGAGGTGCCGGGTTCGATTCCTTCGAGGATGCGTTGACGTGAACACAACAAAGGTAAGATCTTAAAATATTTATTTAACAAAAAGGGAGCTCTGAACAGAAATACTGGAGCTAATAAAAAAGCAAACCAAAAACGCTAGTATGAGAACTAGGATATACAAACAGAAAACTAGACTTGGCATGAAAGCACAAAATGTAAAAACAAAAACAATTAGCATGAGAGCTAAGAAAAGGCAGGTGGCTTAGCATATGAGCTAGCGAGAATACACGTTCCAAAAGAAGCAGTCGTCACTAGTTGCATGTGAGCAAATTTATGGACCCAGACTGAACAAAGAAAAGAAGAAGGCTTATATAGGGAGTAATCAAGGAGAACCAGGTGTGTGTAGAACACGAGGAGCAGGTGAAATCAATGTGTAACCATGGTAACGGACTAAACAGGAAGTAAGTGGGTCAGAAGAGAATGAAACAAAGATGGAAAAATAAACGTGAAAATCCGAGTCACGGATCGCAACAGTCAAAATATTATTATTTTAAGTTAATTTAAAATATGCAAACAAGTAATTGACTGCGATTAATCGATAATCGCAAGTGTTATTATTCGGATTAAAACATTTGACATTTGTTTTTATTTTAAATTTACTGTACTAAATCATGAATACATACAATTCAAAAGTGTAATTGATTTGATTTAAAACAAACAAACAAACAAAAATGTTTAACAGCATGAATGAAAAAACAGGTTAAATGAAATTATAAACAATATTTTTAGAATAATTCTGGCCAATAGAGGGATCCGGAAATTCTAACAGTTGATATAGTACCAGTTTCCTTTTCAAAATAAATATCTATAACAGTGGGTCTCAACCTTTTTTCAGTGATGTACCCCCTGAGAAAATGTTTTTAATTCAAGTACCCCCTAATCAGAGAAACACATTTTTGTTTGAAAAAGAGAGATACAAATGTAAAATATAACACTATGTCATTAGTTTCTGACTTATTAAATTGTATACCAGTGCAAAATATTGTTCATTTGTAGTGGTCTTTTTTTAACGATTCGGAAAAAAACATGTACAAATAACTAAAAATGTGTTGAAAAATAAACAAGTGATTCAATTAGAAATATAGATTTCTACACATAGAAGTAATCATCAACTTAAAGTGCCCTCTTTGGGGATTGCAATAGAGATCCATCTGGATTCATGAACTTAAGTCTAAAATTGTCACCACAAAAAAAAAAATCTTTAACATCAACATTAATATTTATGGAACATGGACACAAAACATCTAGCTGTCAACACTGAATATTGCATTGTTGCATTTCTTTTCACAGTTTATGCACTTACATTCATACTTTGTTGAAGTATTATTCAATAAATAAATTTATAAAGGATTTTTGAATTGTTGCTATTTTAGAATATTTTGAAAAAAATCTCACGTACCCCTTGGCATACCTTCAAGTACCCCCATTTGAGAACCACTGATCTATAACAATGAGCCCATCTTTTCAGGTGGTATTTGAAAGGAACAGCTCCTCTATATCCATCTCCCTTCAAAGAACCACAAATCCGGTCTCTAATTTTCTACGCATCTGAAAGGGGACGGATGTCTTGTGAAGTTAAAATGAGTCATCTATCTCAGCGGCTGCAACGGAACAAAATAACGACACAAAAGCAGACTATATTTCAGTATTGTGCACAGAAGGCCCGTGGAGAACAGTAAGCAACACATTTGCATGTTTGCGGTTGGTGGAAGACTGTCAACAGCCTGGAGAGGATGATAATGACATGCTCTGTCTGCACTGAGTCTGTGAGCCACTGGGGGGCAAAGTAGAACTATCCATATCTTGCAGTGACCCAGTTTCCAAACACAGCCCTCATCTCATGCATTTGTTTCCTCCCTTTGAAATGAAAATATGCATGTGAGCATAAACATACAATGCATTACCATATCAAATCGATGCTGTGTCACTGCAGCAAAGGCCAGACATTGTATCGTGCCTCATTTTCCACCTCATGTTATTAGCGCAGACACAGAGAGGGAGGGGAAGGAGAAAGGCGCTTTAAAAAGCACCCATGTCTCATTACCATCATCTGCTAACTGTCATGTTTTCACCAAGTTGACACACCAGCGCCACAAAATATTGTTCATTCGCTAGCGAGGGTTCTTGGTAGACTTTGCTGTATGTGGCCAGAAATAACCACCTTTACGAATGTACAAAGCAGTTCAAACATATACTGGCTGAAGATGCTCATTTTGCTTTCTCTGCGGTGGGGAAAATGCTAAAAATAGCAGTTTTCTTGGGGGGGAGCGTTCATTGGTTTAAGAGCCGGGGCGGGTGTTAGGAAGCACATCAGTGGGATGGTTGTATATCAGTCAATATGTTTGTTGCCGTGCAGATTTTGACATCATTTTAAATCTGGAACTGCGGAAGTTAAGAGTGCTATTATTGGTACAAGGACGTCTCCTGAGCTTACTTGCTGTTATTCTGTATATTGCTTTTTTCCCTATGGATGAGGCATTTATTCTCCTCACAATGACGAGGAACATTCCCAGTATGCTCCAAAGTTAGTACTTTTTAACCACATTCTATTTATATCCAGTGACAAATATCTTGTTCAGATTAAGCCAGCTTGTTATTGAGCAATATAATCAGTGATCAACCAACTATTTTAGTTTCATCACTCCTTCACCAGGCCTGAAACTTTTCGGGTGGTTTTGTCACACATGATATTAGACACAAATCGCTACAGGTAGCGAAGATCAAAGGTATATCCTTTTCAATTCTGCCTCAGACACAATTTTGACTCAACTTCCTCCTGGTCTCTGAGTTCACGGTTTGATGTCAAGGAAACAATGTTTTGGATTATTGAGGATAGCTCTCTCAAGATGGTGGACATAGTTAAGGTCAAAGGCAGCCTTGGTAGAGGCAACTCCTTAGCACCATGCACCCTGCCAGGTGCAATTTTAAACCGATCCTCTCCAGGACAGTTGGGGCCAAAGTACAAGTGGTTTTCCATCTCAAAAGCCTTTGGTACACTGAGCATACCCAATAATAAAGGCACATCATAATTGGTTTGGTATGAAGTTAGGTTTTATGGCCTCTAGGCTTGGGCATTCTCATGTACTGTATTCGGACAATTCTGTATTGTCCATAATTTTCCAAATTCGATACGAAAATTATTGAATCACCAGTCTTGGAGGCTGTTCATTGAGTTTAATTTCGTTGATAAATATTTGTCCTTATATTTAATATTTATATTCTATTTTCTGCTGGATTTACTCTCCATTTTTTGCTGCGGCTGCCATATATACTGTAATATTGCACATGGTAATTGGTATATATTGTATATATGTTATAGACATAATTTATCTGTATATATAATATACTGTAAACAAATTAAGTATATACAGTATTGTATATATTCGCATATTGTTATATTTTATATTGCTATAAAAGCAGATATCAGTTATGACCAACTATAGTCATGAATGGCTCCAAATGATATTTCCAGCATCATCATTTTGCCAAATGCAGATTCACAATTCATCACTGATCCCATCATCCATAATCCACGATTGCTTTTCCTTACCCTATTCAACCCTTGTTGTTACCTGTTTAGTTGTTAATGACAACTCTCTTTAGCTATTCTGTATTTAAGCTGACTCCAGTTTATATTCTGTATTTACGCTCACTCCAGTTTATGCCCATTTGTTGTTCATTTTATTTATTGTGCATTTTCTGTTTTCAAAACACATTCCTCTACATTTTGTGTCTTGACGCTTTGATGTTTTCCTTAGTCTACCAGCATGCTAGCCTATAACTACTGTAATCCAGGTAATTTTATGCAACATTGTATCACTGCCAATTAATAATTACAAATTAGTGTAAGACACCATACTGTTTTATTTTAGGGAGCTACTTGTTGCAAGAATTTAAACTGGCATCTCAGCTATTACTTCTGGGTTATTGAGGTACATCGCCACCTGGTATGTCCGACAACTAATGCAAATACTGCTACCTCTTTGACCAATACATTCATATACTGTATGGAGGATGTATGGAATAAGAAAACCGGTGAGTGTTTTATTTGCCTTATAGTGGGATCTGTGTATTAGGAGCCGTCAGCTTGTTCATCCAGTCATGTTTCTCTCTTGTAAAGTTAACCCTTGCCATGCAAGCATGTGTTACGATGAATCTAAAAGTTGTTAAGTTAATTGTATTAAAGGCCTACTGAAACCCACTACTACCCACCACGCAGTCTGATAGTTTATATATCAATGATGAAATATTAACGTTGCAACACATGCCAATACGGCCTTTTTAGTTTACTAAATTGCAATTTTAAATTTCCCGGGAGTTTCGTCTTGAAAACGTTGTGTAATGATGAAGTCTACGCAAAACGTCACGGGTTTTTAGGAAGTATGAGCGCTACGCACACACACAGCTAAATGTCGTCTTCTTTAACCGCATAATTACACAGTATTTTGGAGATCTGTGTTGCTGAATCTTTTGCAATTTGTTAAATTAATATTGGAGAAGTCAAAGTAGCAAGATGGAGCCTTTAGCCACACAAACACACGGTGATTCTATGTTTAAAATTCACGGAGTTGAAACTTTCCTATGGATCAGAGCGGACATGGACCCCGACTACATGTCAACAAGCAGGTTTCGGTGAAAAAATCGTGGTTAAAAAGTTGCCACTTACCGGATATCATATTTTTGTTTAAAAGTAATTTTTTCATGCACGTAATAAATATTATGTGGATGTGTTTATAAATTGAATTAATGTATTCCTGGTTGCCCAAAAGCAATTCAAAGTAATATTTTGATATTGACGCATTTCATTTGTGCACATATTACCAGAATACCCTTAAGTGAGTTACATATATGATTATAAAGTACATCCTTTACAACGATTAAAAGTATTCTTTAAAAAGCTGAAAACAACTGCAAACGATAGCTTAGTGGTTGGCAAAAAGTGATTACAAGTATTTTGATATTGACACGTCTCATCTGTGCATCTCTTAAGGGTATTATAGTGATGTATGCACAGATGAGACGTGTCAATATCAATACATTACTGAGAATCCCTTTTTAGCTACCAAGAATACATTGAATTAATGAATACTTCCTTAATATTTACAAACCCCGTTACCATATGAGTTGGGAAATTGTGTTAGATGTAAATATAAACGGAATTCAATGATTTGCAATTCATTTTCAACCCATATTCAGTTGAATATGCTACAAAGACAACATATTTGATGTTCAAACTGATAAAAAAGAAAAATTGTGCAAATAATCATTAACTTTAGAATTTGATGCCAGCAACACGTGATAAAGAAGTTGGGAAAGGTTGCAATGAATACTGATACAGTTTAGGAATGCTCATCAAACACTTATTTGGAACATCCCAGAGGTGTGCAGGCTAATTGGGAACAGGTGGGTGCCATGATTGCGTATAAAAACAGCTTCCCAAAAAATGCTCAGTCTTTCACAAGAAAGGATGGGGCGAGGTACACCCCTTTGTCCACAACTGCGTGAGCAAATAGTCAAACAGTTTAAGAACAACGTTTCTCAAATTTAAGGATTTCAACATCTACGGCCCATAATATCATTAAAAGGTTCATAGAATCTGGAGAAATCACTCCACGTAAGCGGCATGGCCGGAAACCAACATTGAATGACCGTGACCTTCGATCCCTCAGACGGCACTGTATCCAAAACTTATATCAATCTCCTAAGGATATCACCACACAGGCTCAGGAACACTTCAGAAAATCACTGTCACTAAATACAGTTTGTCGCTACATCTATAAGTGCAAGTTAAAGCTCTACTATGCAAAGCGAAAACCATTTATCAACAACATTCTGAAACGCCTCTGGCTTCTCTGGGACCGAGATCATCTAAGATGGACTGATGCAAAGTGGAAAAGTGTTCTGTGGTCTGACAAGTCCACATTTCATTTTTTTGGGGACTTATTCAACATCGTGTCATCCGGACCAAAGGGGAAGCGAACCATCCAGAATGTTATCGACGCAAAGTTCAAAAGCCTGCATCAGGGATGGTATGAGGGTGCATTAGTGCCCAAGAGATGGGTAACTTACACAGCTGTGAAGGCACCATTAATGCTGAAAGGTACATACAGGTTTTGAACAACATATGCTGCCATCTAAGCACCACCTTTTTCATGGACGCCCCTGCTTATTTCAGCAAGACAATGCCAAGCCACATTCAGCACGTGTTACAACAGTGTGGCTTTGAAAAAAAAGAGTGCAGGTACTTTCCTGGCCCGCCTGCTGTCCAGACGTATCTCCCATCGAAAATGTTTGGCGCATTATGAAGCGTAAAATAGGAACGACTGAAGCTCTACATAAAACAAGAATGGGGAAAGAATTCCACTTTCAAACTTCGGAAATTGTTTCCTCATTTCCCAAACTTTTATTGAGTGTTGTTAAAACAAAAGGTTATGTAACACAGTGGTGAACATGCCCTTTCCCAAATACTTTGGCAGATGTCGCAGCCATTAAATTGTAAGTTAATTATCATTTGCAAAAAAAAAAAAAATTGGACTTCGAGCATAAAATATCTTCTCTTTGTAGTGCATTCAATTAAATATTGGTTGAAAAGGATTTGCAAATCTTTGTATTCCGTTTTATATTTACATCTAACACAATTTCCCAACTCATATGGAAACAGGGTTTTTACTATGTGCATGAACAAATAACAGTAAATAATATTTGCAGTTTTTGAAACAAGAAAAACGTTTTTAGCACTTTAACATTGGATCAATAACAATCCTTTACAATCCCATTGATATCATAGAAAAGGCCAGATCTTTATTTTTTTGGGATGCTGAAAGTGTTGTGTACCCGGCAGAGGGAAGGACGTGACACCAAGGCAGAACTGCGGTTTACCAGGTTTATTGAAAACCTTGATGAGTGTGTGGGGTGTGTATGCTACCACGAGTGACTGAGTGCGGACGATGTGTAGAATTAACAATGTCGGTGTGTGTTGTGTGCATCTTTCATTAATTCCAAGGGGCAAGGCGAAGAGGTACCCAGCAGGGAAGCGAGCAGTCGGGGGTTGGAGAGAGGCAACAATGTCTGAGTCCAAGCTGGGGTCGAGGGTCGAGGGAGGCAAGCCGAGATCCGGGTGGAGGCCGTGAGGCAAGGCACGATCACAGACAACGAGGAAGACACTGCGGAAGACACAAGGGACATCAAACACAGGAACCAGGAAGAGCACAAAGAAGGCGAGCAAGGAACAAGGGAGAGGTGCTAGACGTGATGCTTACTGTGAAAGATTGGCTACGTTCTGGCAAAGGTCCCTCGGGTCTGCTGGACTTTATGCAGCTCCCTCTCATCAGATCCCGGTGTGTTGATTTTTGATAGGCTGCAGGCCCGTTGCTGCGTGGGCGTGCTGCACTCAGCACGAGTAAGGACGTTTCTGAGTGCGCTGTCAGCAGAGGTGTCTCTTGGCGCACTGTCAGCAGAGGTGCACGCAGCTCCAGCCGCCGAGGAAACGTGGGTTCGACCCCGCGCCATGACAGAAAACTTAAATGGTTCTAAATACATATTGTTACAATAATCACAAATAATAGTGTTTGTCTTACATTTAGTAAATAGTTGTAGACGGACGGAGCCCAAGCAGTGCAGCTTTAACTAGCCGTGCACGCTCCCATGGCCGGAATACATTTTTCGCAGGGAATCGTTTTTTATCACCACACCGGTTCTCCCGCGTTGAAATGATGATGAAGCCATGCATTCTAACTTCATTTCACAACATGCATGCTTTGCCCGAGACGTACAAACAAAAACAAAAAACGCGAAAAAGTGCCTGAAACATCTATAGGCCTACGACATCATCCATTTTTCAGGGTTGCGGGGGGCGCTGGAGCCTAACTCAGCTGCATTCGGGCAGAAGGCGGCGTACACCCTGGACAAGTCGCCACCTCATCGCAGGGCCAACACAGATAGACAGAGAACTTTCACACTCACATTCACACACTAGGGCCAATTTAGTGTTGCCAATCAACCTATCCCCAGGTGCATGTCTTTGGAAGTGGGAGGAAGCCGGAGTACCCGGAGGGAACCCACGCAGTCACGGGGAGAACATGCAAACTCCACACAGAAAGATCTCAAGCCTGGGATTAAACTCGGGACTACTCAGGACTTTCGTATGTACCTACCTATCTTCCACCGTGCTGCCCCTACGACATCATTCCTGACATTAAAATCCTGCTACGTTTGTGTTAAACAGTTTCTTTGTAGGTAGTCTAAATAAAGGTGCGTTCAAAAAACTACATTAAAGAGTCCTTATCTTTATATATTTTTTTATATAAATCTTTTGTCAAAATTAACACTGGTAGGCAGAAGAGTAACTGCTCTATTATGCACCTTGTGCTCAGCAGCTGTTTTAGCAGCCTCTTCCGATGTTTACTTCAGTGTTTAGGTTGACATCAGTATTTTCGTTTCCAGTAGAAGTGGAGCTCTATGGAGCTATCTGCATACCACAACCCTTGTTGCTGCATTTATTGTATACTTGCTTGAGTTGAATAAATGGAAACAGCACGATTCATTCAATGCAAACAGCTTTAACAGTCCTTTAAGGGGCAATTCATTTTCTTCATTTTGAGCAGCAGGTGGCTGTGGTTCGTATTGCCTACATGGCTAACAAAAATAGTCAATAAATAAATAGTCAATACGACACACCGCAGGCAACATCATGCAGCTTAGAATAGATAACGATATATAAAAAAGCTTGTGTTATCTGACTGTATAAATTGAGATACTCTGTAACCACATTGCTTTAAGAGTTAAAATAAATAAATAAAAACAATAGAATAAAAGAAAGAATAAAAATGACCCTACAAATAAATTAAGCATTCAATAGTCTGAGTGCAGAGAGGAAGAATGATTTAGAGAGGCAATTTGGTTTACATATTTGTTCTACACTATTTTGTTTGTTTGTTTTTTAGATTTTGTGATGAACTGCCCCTTTTTAGTAAGAGGAAACTTATTTATCCACACTGTAGGAGTGGTCACAGAGCCATTGTTCAGCCTAAAGCAAATAAATTGTGAGTTGAAAAAGTTTGGCCCTCCCACCCTTTGTAAAAAACTAATGCTCCAAAAGTTGTTTGCAGCCAAGCCAGTATTAGATTATAATAGAATAGAATAGAAAGTACTTTATTGATCAATTCAGCACCACAGTTCGGTCACAATAAACAATAATAATAATAAGTAATAGATTATGTATATTATATATATAATATATGAATAATATAAATATATTCTACATTTAAGTGCAGTCAAGAAGGAACATATGCAATATACAGTCTGATGGCAGTCGGTATGAAGGACCTCCTGTGTCGTTCCGTGTTCCATTTTGGGAGTCTGAGCCTTCCACTGAGCGTGCTCATTCTCGCCGCAAGGTCCGAGTGTAGTGGGTGGGAGGTGTTGTCCATAATGGCTAGGAGTTTTGCTAAACTTCTCCTTTCTGACACCACCGCCAGAGAGTCCAGCTCCACTCCCACCACGTTACTGGCCTTCTCTACCAGCTTGTCCAGTCTGTTAGCGTTCCTCGCTCTCAGTCCGCTGCCCCAGCGTACAAGAAGGTGCCCGCCACCACCGACTCATAGAACATCTTCAACATCTTTGTACAGACTTTGAAGGATCTTAGCCTCCTGAGGAAGTAGAGGCGGCTCTGTCCCTTCTTGTAGAGGGCCTCAGCGTGTTTTGACCCATTCAGCTTGTTGTCCATGTGTACACCGAGGTATTTATAATCCTCAACCATGTCCACATCGACCCCCCTGATGGAAACAGGGGTCGCCGGAGTACTCCTCCTCCTCCTTCCCAGGTCCACAACGAGCTCCTTGGTCTTAGTCACATTGAGCTGGAGGTGGTATTCCTCATCTTCACCATCCTTAATACATCCCACTATCGCAGAGTCATCAGAAAAATTCTGAAGGTGGCTGGAGTGGGACTGATAGTGGAAATCGGTGGTGTAGGTGGTGAAGAGGAAGGGGGAGAGGACTGTACCCTGCGGGGCCATGGTGTTGCTGACCAGCCTGTCAGACACACAGTCCTGCAGTCGAACGTACTGTGGTCTGTCAGTCAGGTAATCTACAACCTAGGACACCAAGCGGGCCTCCACCTGCATCCTCTCCAACTTCACACCCAGTAACCCAGGCCGTATAGTATTGAAAGCACTGGAGAAGTTAAAAAAAAACATGACCCTCACACTGCTCGCAGGCTTGTCTAGGTGGGTGTGGGCTCGGTTCAGCAGTCGAATTGTAAAAATTGTGTAATTCATTGCTTAGTCCTGGTCACTCAGGCCAGTGTGGTAAGCCCACTTTTTAAAGTCCACGTTTCACATTTCATGTTGCAGTCTTCAATTTAACGCCTGCGCTGCGAGCTGCTACGCCATCAGCCTGAAGCCAGAGAGCGGCCACCTGCTAGCGCAGGAGGAGCTGCCGTTCTTCTTTTGGAACTCATTAGAACGTCTATAATTCTAACCATGGATTGAAATACTGTACCAAGCATTGGGGCTGAACTCAGATGTACACAGTGTAAATATTTTATTGTATTTTTTTTTTTTTTAATATTTTGTCTACCTTGTAGTCGGGGCCGGCTCTATACAGGGGCAAGAGGGGGCACAACCCCCCCAAGTAAATGTCTTGCCCCATCAAATCAAAATGTTTTAAGTATTGAAAGTGTTTTTTATACCCACAAAATGTATTTATGACTAGTTGACAAAATGATCTGCAGTAGCGTGGAAATCCGTTCAAAACGGACATTATCTTCCCTTTTTTCTGTCCATCACCTATGTGAGGCTGCGCTCATCTGTGCGCATACACACACAAAACACACCTCTCCCTCAACCCTCAGTAAACTAGTGTTGACAAATTAAAAACGAGACTAAAAATTGTCAGAAAAAATACAATCATATTTAATCACATCATGAAGATGGGTGGGATACACATTTAGTATATATCCAATCACATATCTTTGAAGGTTCTCATTCATCCAGGTCATTGTCACCTCAGGCCATTCAATCGATCGCAACTGGACTGTTTGGTTTGTCTTAGAAGATGTTTCGCCACTGTTTCCGAGTAGGCTTCATCAGTTCATGCTTAAATTAGTTAGATTTGGTCCACCAGCTGGTGCCAAAACCCCAAATATTTATATTCCAAAAACGAGGAGGGTGTGTCTGGGCAAGGATGGTTTCGCCCTATCGTAGTGAGAAAAACAACTGTTTTGATGCTAACTAGCAATCATAACTGTCAAAGCCAATGACAGTCGTTCAAGTGTAAATTCCCCTCATTAGCATTGAGGTATTGTGTGGCAGAACGATCACTGTGGATCCACTATTGCCAGTTCAAATAGTTGGAATCCCCTGCGTAAGCATTCCATTCAGTTGTAAACAAATAGCACAAATGTCATTCTGAGTGTTTCTAACTCCTGTTATTTGTTGGAGTCTTTCAGGAATGGTTGAAAAGACAGTGTTGTATTTGGGAGACAGGTGGTGTCGAAGACCACCTTCTCTGTTCAGGGATGGTTTTCAAGCCTTGACATAGATGGTTTCCCTCGCTCCCAGTGCGTACCATACGTCCTTCCTGTTCAGAATCTGAAGAGTTTGGCCGTCTATACTGTGCCATGCGTCGTAGTGGTTGTTTTGTTTCCCCAATATATGAATCAGTGCATTCATCATCACACTAAATAGCATGCACCAGATTGTTTTTGTGGATGTGGAGTGTCTAGTCCTTAGGATGCACCAGTCTCTGTCTCAGGGTGTTGTCTGGTTTGAAGTGTACCAGGATGTTGTATTGGTTAAAAATTCTTCTGAGTTTCACAGACAGACCTGATACATATGGAATGACAATATGTTTGCGTACGTCACCTTTTTCTTCCTCATCCACTCTGTTTTTGTTATTTCTTGAACCGGATGCACTTTTCACCAATGGCCAGCTGGAGTAAACACAGGTTTTGAGGGCTTCCTTCAAATGGCTATGCTCTTTCTCTTTTGCCTGTGGGCTGGTAGGAACATTATCAGCTCTGGGTTGTAGGGTTCTGATAGCTAGTATTACTTGTTTGCATTAAAACAGTTGTTTTTCGCACTACAGTAGGGCGAAACCATTCTTGCTCAGGCACACTCATTTAAGCGACAGTTTTGGATAAGGCCTGGAAGAAAGGCAGGCTGGTGGGATATGTTTGTCAACAAGTGAGTAGTGCCAGTAGAATGGCAAGAGAACATTCAAATGTCCAGGTCAGCTGAGATTCTACTTAGAAAAACACTTTGTTCATTTGTTGAAGCGGAGACAAGGAGAATGTGGGCTCCCGTAGATGTGATAGAAAAAGTAGCGTGTGCTTTGTATTACCTTGCCGATGAGGAAAGACTATGGAAAACATCGAATGCATTTGGACTGCCAAAGAAAACTGTGTCAGTTATTATCCGCAATTTATGTCACGGACTAAACGTCTAGGTCCTGAGTATAAAAAGTCGCCAAAAACTGATGGACAATAAAGGTGAAGGCAAAAGAGTGAGAAGTGTCCTGACCAGACATCTAGATCCCTAGATTGATTGATGTAAACTGTTCCTTATCACTATTAAAGATTTGATTAATTTATGATGACTCAGGTTGGATTCACTACAATAGGGCCCCACAGCACACTGGATTCCAGATAATTGAAATACCACAACACTGGATGTTGTTCAGATAAGTTAAACATGATTTAAGTGGTCGGTGTGTTGTAGTGTTTTAGATCTCTCATACGGAGTCTGCTGACAGATACTGTATAAGTTAGAACTATATGCTACTTTGTATTAGAAATGGCAACAGCGGAGGATGCATGTGCATGCACGAGCCAGTCTGCCCTACAACAAGAGGATAGAGGACATGAAGGAACTTACTGACTACAATGTACAATGGCGGACTCCCACTGAGTGCTTCGGGTAAATTTCTACCATAAATGGAGATATCCACTGACGTCACCAATGGGAAAATGTCACAAGGGGGAAAATTGCAAACGGCTGGAAGTATGAAGGAAGGCAAGATAGTTTTATAAAAATCCCTGGCATGCATCCATAGTTTGATTGAATATTTTTTGGATTTATGCAGATCCCAAATAAACAAAAACAGGTACCAACGGGGAAGAAAAGTTGTTTTTGCAAAATAGGTCCCGTTTAAAGCCAGAAAGTTGACATTTGAATAGACTGTATTTTTGTGTGAAGTCTGTTATCTGCTTGTTTTCTACAAAATCAAACAACTGAATCATTCAATAAATAAATCAATCAATCAATCAATAAACATTTATTTATGTAGCTCTCAATAAAAAAATGTCCCAAAGGGCTGCATAAGCCCGAGCAACATCTTTGGCTCAGATCCCACATCAGTGCAAGAAAAAACTCAACCCAATGGGAACAATGTGAAACCTTAAAAGGGGCTGTAGATGTGGGGACCCCTGTCCCCAAGTGATTGATGCAATGGATCCCGAGTGGATACGGTTAATAACGTGAAAGTCCAGTCCATGGTGAGGCCAGCAGTCGATCCTCTTGTTTGTAGACAAGTCAGCAGCTCAGAGACGTCCCCAACTGATGCATAGAGCAGTGGTCCATCCCAGGTCCCGACTTGGAACAGCGAGCGTCTCCTCATTGGAAGGATCTGTGGCCACCTGATAACCTCTCCACACAGTAGAGGGGGGCAGAGCAGAAATACGAGATGGCAGATCACTTGGTCTAAAAAGGAGTATATATAAAGGCTGAGTTTTAAGGCGGGACTTAAATGCTTCTACTGAGGTAGCATCACTGACTGTTACCGGGAGGGCATTCCAGAGTACTGGAGCTCTATAGCCACAACATTTTTTGGACTCTGGAAATCTCTAATTTCCAGAATTTTTGGAACCCAGGTTTCTGGATGGAACGTAGGGTACAATACAATCAGCAAGCTAGGATGGAGCGAGACCATTTAGTATTTTATACATAAGTAGTAAAACCTTAAAGTCACATCTTAAGTGCACAGGAAGCCAGTGCAGGTGAGCTAGTATAGGCGTAATATGATCAAACTTTCTTGTTCTTGTCAAAAGTCGAGCAGCCGCATTTTGTACCAACTGTAATCTTTTAATGCTAGACATTGGGAGACCCGAAAATAATACGTTACAGTAATCCAGACGAGATGTAACGAACACATGAATAATGATCTCAGCGTCAGTGGTGGACAAAATGGGATGCATTTTAGTAATATTACGGAGATGAAAGAAGGCTGTTTTAGTAAAACTCTTAATGTGTGACTCAAATGTGGAAGTTTGATAATACCCACATTTTTTACCGAGTCGCCTTGTGTAATTGTTTTGCAGGACCGATAATTACCAATTCCGTTTTGTTAGCGTTACGATGCAATAAGTTGCTGGATACCCATTGTTTAATTTTATATAGACACACCTCCAGCTGACTACAATTTGGGGTGTTGCTCAGGTTTAGGGGCATGTAGAGTTGGGTGTCATCAGCATAACAGTGAAAGCTAACACCGTAGACGCTGAAGAGTGCAAGACCAAGCACCAAACCCTGTGGAACTTTGCACGTTTCCTTAACATACTCCGAAGTCATGTTGTTATGGGAGACGAATTAACATTCTCCGAGTCGAGTGACTCCATATTTGTTTTCTAGAAGTTGCATGTAGCTATCAAATTGTCTCTCAATAAAGGAAATGCAACATAAGACCGTCGCAATATGGCTAGAAAGTATTTTTTTTTTATTTGAAGAGTGGGGACTATTCTAAATTGACCAGATCAAGTAGAAAACAAGTGCTTGAAGATACAACCATCCTATCAGCATCCCAGTAAAAGCGGACAATCTGATTGACTGTTTTATGTTCTGATTTGAAACGATTAGCAATAATGCAACATGATAATACTGAGAGGCCCTCTCGAAGTCTACCATTAGTAGTGGCAAAAGCAGAAAGTGCTCTCTTCACTCTTGTTGACTTAAGTTGCTATGCGCTTTGTGAAATCACAGCGCCCAGGAAAGAACTCACAGTAATGCTTAAAATGACCATTCATCCATTTTAAACCACTGGCGGGGGGTGCTGGAGCCTATCTCGACCAAAATACTTTAAATATTGCATGTTTTGAATGTGCTAGTTACATTACAATTACACTTACAGAATGCAGATAAAAGAGTGATTGACGGTTTTAGAGGGCTTTATAGGCGGAAAAGATGAATCACCAGTGCCTGCATCGTTAGCTGCCTCATACTAGCAGTTTTTCACTGTTTAGAAGACACAGAAAAGGGAAATAGATGTTCTGTTTCACATAAGAATTGTGGAAGATGGGCTAAATTCTGAAAAAAAGGCAGTTGTGGGTGGCGGTCATGTGATGTGGTTCAAAAAATGTTTTTTATTTTCTTGTTTAATAGTTAAGGCCATTACATTTTGTTATGAAATACTACTTCTCCTTATTTTCACAACATTTGTTTAACACTTTTGCACAATGACGTAGGCCATCAAATGCTGAAATAATATACGTTTAAATCTGGAGATAAAAGGTTTATGTCCAACAGCAGGCAATATTGCATCACCATTAAAGAGAGCAAAGCTGTCAGTTTAAAACAATAGAAAGTACTTTATTGATCCCTGGGGGGAATTCCGCACCACAGTTCACTCACAATAGACAATAATAATAATACATGATATATAACATATACTGTATAGGTAATATATAATATATGAATAGTACACATATTTTTTACATTTATTGTACATTTAAAAATATAAATATATATTTTACGTTTAAGAAATTAATCTGGTTGTTATGCAAAAGCGTTAAAGTTAACTGTTGCGACTTTACATCCAACCCAGTTGTTAATAGATGACATAAATGATTTTGTCAAAATACTTTTTTAAACTAAAAGAATTATTTATATATCTGTTGAAAAAAAGAGACTAATATCTCTTGAGTTTCTGTGGACTAAAACTGAACTAAAACTAATACAAATGGGAATGACTCGAATGTTTCTAAAATGAATAAGTATTTTTGTCCCAAAAAAACTAAGCGGCACAAGTAACATTGCCAGTAACGTTACTGGTGCAAATAAAAAAAAAAAAACGTGAGGAATTGTGATACATTACTATGATAAACTAGTACAAATGGGAGTTGTGGGAACTTGGCGTAGAGACCAAAGTGTCAACGACTCTTTGAGATTTGGGGTACCAAAATATTACATTTGTAACTGGTTGTTGGATGAAGACACCAAACAGTTGAGTAGCTCCTTTATTCTGACATATCCCACTTTGCTTATGTGCCTTTGGGAATGACCATGAAACTGTGTGCATGTCGCAAAAACGCAATGCTTGAATAGAATCCTTAGATACACATAACAAAACATTCCCAAGAGGTGACAGCAATTGCTTTGTGAAAGAATACTGAAGATTCACTTGATGATTTGCATTTTTTCACAGAAAAGTAAATACAATGAAATAAGAAATTTGCAATCCGTCACAGTATTTACTTCTTCAGCAACTGTTCAGATACATGCAAAAGGCAAGATCTTTTTCATCAAGAATACGCGGCCATCGGACATTCATATTCATTAGTATCAATCTGGAAGTGAAAACAAATATTTACATAACAGCAATTTAGCATACAAGGAATACATGTGTACATAAAAATTGAATAACCTGTGCATTACCAAGGCTCATTTGCAAATCCTTTTAAACTTACATTCCATTGAATAGACTGCAAAGACAAGATATTTAATGTTCAAACTGAGAAACTTTTTTTTTTTTTTTTTTTGCAAATAATCATTAACTTAGAATTTAATGGCAGGAATATGTTGCAAAAAAGTTGGCAAAGGGCAATTTTTACCACTGTGGTGCTTGGCCTTACCTTTTAAAAACAGTCAGTAAAGGTTTGGGAACTGAGGAGACCAATTTTTTTAAGTTTCCAGGTGGAATTATTTCCTATTTTTGCTTGATGTTCAGCTTAAGTTGTAGTATTTTAGGCTTCACATTGTGCAACACATTTTCAATGGTAGACAGGTCTGTTCTACAAGCAAGCCAGTCTAGTACCCGCACGCTTTTACTATGAAGCCACGCTGTTGTAACACGTGGCTTGGCATTGTCTTGCTTCAATGCCATGCTAACGTTGTTTGGATGGCAACATATGTTGCTCCAAAACCTGTATGGACCATTCAGCATTAATGGTGCCTTCACAGATGTGTAAGTTACTCATGCTTTGGATACTAATACACCCCCATACCATCACTGGTGCTGGCTTTTGAACTTTGCGCCTATAACAGTCTAGGTGGTTCTGTTCCTCTTTGTTCCAGAGGACACAACGTCCACAGTTTCCAAAAACAATTTGAAATGTGGACTTGTCAGACCACAGAACACGTTTCCACTTTGCATTAGTACATCTTCGATGAGCTAGGGCCTAGTGAGGCCGGCAGCGTTTCTGGGTGTTGTTGATTAATGGCTTTGCTTTGCATATTAGATTTTTAACTTGCACTTACAGATGTAGCGACAAACTGTAGTTACTGACAGTGGTTTTCTGAAGTGTTCTTAAGCTGATGTGGTGATATCCTTTACACACTGATGTCGGTTTTTGATGCAGTACTGCCTAAGGGATCAAAGGTCCATGATATCATCGCTTACATGCAGTGATTTCTCCAGATTCTATGAACCTTTTGATGATATGATGGACCGTAGATGGTGAAATCCCTAAATTCCTTGCTATAGCTTGATGAGAAAAATTGTTCTTAAACTGTTCGACATTTTGTTCATGCATTTGATCACAAAGTGGTGACCCTCGCCCCATCCTTGTTTGTGAATGACTGAGTATTTCATGGAAGCTGCTTTTATACCCAATCATGGCACCCAACTGTTCCGAGTTAGCCTGTTCACCTGTGGGATGTTCCAAATAAGTGTTTGATGAACATTCCTCAAATTTCTCAGTCTTTTTTGCCACTAGTGCCAGTTTTTTTAAACATGTTGCAGGCATCGATTTCAAAATGAACTAATATTTAATATTTCCGCTTCAAACATTAAGTATTTTATTTTTGCACTCTAGTCAATTAAATATAGATTAAAAAGGATTTGAAAATCATTGTTTTCTGTTTGTCTTTACGATTTACCCAACGAGCCAACTTCACTGGTTTTGAGTTTTGTAGAAAAATAGTTGGGTACATACAACGGACCAAGTGGAACACATTTCTATTTTTTTTTTTTTTAAATACTACTAATTAATGTAAGATGTCGGTGATGTTACGTATATACATTGGGCATTATGCAAAATGTATTCCTTTTTTAAAAAAAATGTTTGTGCCTAACAAGGATTGATCAATGAAACAGAAACAAATATTAAGTGGCTTTTTAGGTTTGTTGTCACATCAGTCGTTTCACAGAAATTTTAAGTAGGAAGCAGATTGATATGGCCCCATTCGTCACAGTTTACCTGACACATGAAACATGACAAATTTGGGGCATGCGGTATCCACTCCAGCTGCAAAATGGCAATAGAGTGTTGATTATCTTAAAATGTGTTTTTGGCAATTCCAACTTTGACCTCAGCGTCAGTTGCAATATACTGTATAGTGGCACTTTACAAATAGCGGTCTAGCGGTTCAACACTGCAACTGCTTCGGCCAAGTTGGCGACTTGGTCATGTTTTGAAGTTTTCTTCTTTTATTTTATAGAATATCATCCATTTCTTCTCAGCACTGTACTTCACACACCTTCCTTCATTTCCGTAGTTTAAAAAACAAAGTTACGTCGATCTCTTACTATAAACTAGGATAAGATAAAATCAACTTTATTAATCCCACAGGAAAAGAATGTGGTCGCAGTGCAGATACAAATGTTCCAAACAATAATAAGGTAAAAACAGCCGAAAGGATACAAGCAAGGACATAAAAGCTGCTACTTCAGCGGTGCCATATTACATGCAGCAAAAAAGTAATACATAATGAAAAACTAAAATCTTACTGGGACATTTGCTACGTCAACTAATGGCGGGGATGCTTGTAACTGAAATTATCGCTTGGAACTTTAAAGCATAACAATTAGCAGAGAGACAGCTCTTACCTCATATCACTCTTAAAGGGGAACATTATCACAATTTCAAAAGGGTTAAAAACAATAAAAATCAGTTCCCAGTGGCTTGTTGTATTTTTGAATTTTTTTTCAAAATTTTAACGGTCCCGGAATATCCCTAAATAAAGCTTTAAAGTGCCTCATTTTCGCTATCTTCAAAACCACTATCTAGTTCCCTGTGACGTTTTACAGGGCTGCCAATACAAACAACATGACGGTTACCACAGCAAGATATAGCGACATTAGCTCGGATTCAGACTCAGATTTCAGCGGCTTAAGCGATTCAACAGATTACGCATGTATTGAAACAGATGGTCGGAGTATGGAGGCAGATAGCGAAAACGAAATTGAGGAAGATATTGAAGCTATTGAGCGAATAGCTATTGACGCTATTCGGCCATAAGGTGGGTGTACCTAATGAAGTGGCCCATAGCATGGCTGCCTTATTAGCATCGCCGGTAAAATGTGCGGACCAAACGATCAGGACTTTCGCATCTTGTGACACTGGAGCAACTTAAATCCGTCGATTGGTAAGTGTTAGTTTCGCATTAAATGTGGGTATCTAGTTTCAAATGTACATACAGCTAGCGTAAATAGCATGTTAGCATCGATTAGCATAGCATGTTAGCATCGATTAGCTGGCAGTCATGCCGTGACCGATATGTCTGATTAGCACATAAGTCAACAACATCAACAAAACTCACCTTTGTGATTTTGTTGACTTAATCGTTGCAAATGTCTGTCTTAGCATCGCCGGTCAAATGTGAAGACACTCTGGTACATTCAATGGGGGTCTGGCGGCAGATTTCTTGCCAGTGGTGCAACTTGAATCCCTCCCTGTTAGTGTTGTTACACCCTCCGACAACACACCGACGAGGCATGATGTCTCCAAGGTTCCAAAAAATAGTCGAAAAAACGGAAAATAACAGAGCTGAGACCCGGTGTTTTTAATGTGAAAATGAATATGGCCGGTGTGTTACCTCGGTGACGTCACGTTCTGACGTCATCGCTAAAAGACCGATAAACAGAAATGCGTTTAATTTGCCAAAATTCACCCATTTAGAATTCGGAAATCGGTTAAAAAAATACATGGTCTTTTTTCTGCAACATCAAGGTATATATTGACGCTTGCATAGGTTTGGTGATAATGTTCCCCTTTAAGTTATTGCCCTCTTAAATTAAGGTACCACTGTGTGTCGAATAGTTAGAATCTTATTAAAGCATTTGAGTTGTTTTAAAGATTTAAAATCACCTTTATTGAAAAAAAATCAAGTGTTTGGAAACACGGCTATGTTGACATTCCTAAATGTCTTATTTTGTGTATTTTATTACAAATTATATACGTTTAATTTCTTTCATCTAGTTATATAATAATTTGTATTATAGTTATTGTAATTTATTTATTTATATTTTATCGATTTTTTTTTTCCTGCAGTTTAAATACATTTAAAGGGTTCTTAATGGTTGCACAGTTCTCATTGTTTCAATATCTTAAACTATGAGGTTTCTGGGGAAGTGAACTTTTGAAATTGAGTGAGTGACGATCCAATAACATATTAATGACAGCTTTTGTAGTTCATGGGTGTTGTTCATGTCTGACCCATTATTACTTGTTATATACGCTGTTCTGTTTGATGATTATAAATTCAGTGGGAGATGAGAAGAGACAAATATACAGGAAATTAAATGTGCTGTGGACACAACTCCCACTGATCTGTCAGCTATTGCAGTGTCATTATTTCCAACCTGACATTTGGACTGTTTGCGGGTTAGTCCGTACACTGCCTCAGTGGACAAAAGCCATGTTATTGACGATGGCTTGACGTTATTTTGCTAAAATAAGCAGTAAGCTACCTGGAAAAAATTTGGTAGCATTTTTTGCTCTGAAGTCTGAATTTACATATCAGTATTAATGGGGCACTGTAATATTATCTTTGAAAATGTTCCTGAGCAGTTATAAATCACTCCTGTTGTTGTTTTTTACAGCAGGGGAATACTATAAACCTAATGTTTATTCTTAATGTAAACATATTGGCTTGTCAGTGCACAAAAAGGCTTAGTAATCTGTTACCATAAAATCCTAAAACGCGGTGTGTTTTTATCATTTCCAATAAGTCAGCATAAAATAAAAATGTGTTTTCTTTCATTAATCAATTAAAGTAAATATCCACATTCACCTAATTATTCCTTACAGCATTGCTTTTCAACCTTTTCTGAGCCAAGGCACATTTTATTCATTGAAAAAAATCCAGTGGCACACAACCAGCAGAAACCAATGAAAAATTAAATTTAGTAGCCGGTATTGACAATAAAAAGTAATTTTTGCACTTGTTGTATATGAATTAAAACCATAACCAACCATGCATCACCATAGCTCTTGTCTCAAAATAGGTGTACTGTCACGACCTATCACATCACGTTGTGACTTATTTTCTGGTTTTTGACATTTTCCCGTGTGTAGTGTTTTAGTTCTTTTCTTGCTCTCCTATTTTGGTGGCTTTTCCTGTTTTGTTGGTATTTTTCTGTTGCAGTTTCATGTCTTCCTTCAACGCTATTCCCCGCACCTGCTTTGTTTGGCAATTAATTTAAATTGTGCAGACGCTATCCTTCTTTGTGGGGACACTGTTGATTGTCATGTCATGTATGGATGTACATTATGGACGCCATCTTTACTCCATAGCAAGTCTTTGCTGTTGTCCAGAATTTTGTTTTTGTTTACATTGCAGCAAGTTCAGTTTTAGTTTTGTTTTGCATAACCATCCCCAAGATTCAATGCCTTTTCTTAGCCGCAGTCACCTTTTGTTTATTTTTGGTTTAAGTGTTGGATACCTTTTTACCTGCACGCCGCCTCCTGCATATTGTGATCACAACAAACCATGTTACTGACATCTACAAAGCAATTAGCTTCCTGCTGCCACCTACGGATATGGAAGAATATTACACAGTTACTCTGCAGAGCTCAAAACAGCACAGACACTCAACAATGGCAAATTATTTGTGTATTATAATTACTGGTTTGTAAAGAATATTTTTAACCCAATTAGGTGAAGTTACATATTCTCCCACGACACACCAGACTGTATCTCAGAGCACACTAGTGTGCCGTGGCATAGTGGTTGAAAAACACTCCCTTACAGCATGCTTATTGTGACAGGCTGCTTGAAACGTGACCCCAAGATGCAGAGACGGTCTGAGGTGTGCAGGTAAAAAAGTTAATTTATTACACAAAAACATAAACTGGTTAACAGGGCTAGATATAAAGCCTCCTGATTGGCAACTAGAGAAAGGTGTGTCCTGATTGCCAATAAAGGACAGGTGAGGGAGACAGCGCTCCACCCAGAGAAAAAGTGGCAGTAGAAAGAAAACACACAGGAGGTGGAAAAAAAGAAAACAAGACGCTACAACAGAAATAACACAGAGGAAAGAAAAATAAATTCCTAAACTGTCAAATAAGATCATGACACTTATATTACATATTTTGAGATTCATCTCAATGCATACCCACGATTGAGTAAGTGCTGATTTTCAAGCCAAAACTGTTGTTGTTGTTTTTTCCTGTCACAAATCTCGGTGGGCCGCAAATGGAGCTTCTATTAAGCAATCATGTTGCGTGTGGCGCCATTACTTAGGGGGCTTAATTATACTTTTTTTATTTTTTTTATCTTGTGACATTTTATTTATTTGTTTGAAGAGATAAACAATTATTTCTGTTGCCAGCCAGGTGTTTGGTGGCAATAAATACCTGGGGGAACTTAATAAATAAAGATGTGTGTTGTTGGTGGTGTACCAAAGCAGAACAGGCAAATTACAGTATGCGATCTCACATCATTATTTCCCAGAAAATTGCACGTCGTTATGCATTTGTACAGGCTGTTGGGTCTCTTACCACAAAAAAAAGAAAAAAAAAAAGAAAAACATACCTCATACCCTGTAAGACGGCGGGCCAAAACAAGGTGTTATTCCTTTTGATTAGAAAAGCTGGGTCAAGTCTATATTCACCTGCCAAAAACCATTGGCCATACGCAGAGCAAGATGATGAGTGGTTTCAAGACTGCCGCATAAATAATTTCAGAGGATTAGCTTCCTAACTGTCATCTTTGCCTTGCTCAGGTTAGTATTCAGTGACTGACTCCCTGGACGGACTTCAACCTCTGACTTTAAAAGGCTTATAGCTAAGCTTGCACATCCCCCACCCTTCCTTGTTTAACCCTTTTTTATCTTGCATTGAAACACATTTGGCGTTTCCCTCTGTGAAGAAAAACAGCAACATACATAACTAGAGTCATAATATAATGCAGGGCTATTTAAATGGCGGTCCCGTGAATGACACCGTACCAGCACATGAGTTCAGTTCCAAATGGTAGAAAAACATTTTTGCAGCAAATTCTTAGAAGACCAGAGTGCTCCTGCTGTATAGAGGAACTTGGACCATTGTAAACACATTGGCAGATCCAGGCTTTGACATTTTAACCTTGCTCGCAAACATTGAACACTTGGGTCCAAACTTGTGATTTACATACCTGAGGCATTCCTCAAAGTACCTCTTTAAGTCCTCTCCGTTTTTTCGTTATGTGAATTATCAGTTCCGAGTGTGAAGCGACTGGGATGAGAATCAGCACCTCTAAGTCCGAGTCCATGGTTCTCGCTTGGGAAAGGGTGGAGTGCCATCTCCGGGTTGGGGAAGAGACCCTGCCCCATGTGGAGGAGTTTAAGTACCTCGGAGTCTTGTTCACGAGTGAGGGAAAAGTGGATCGTGAGATCGACAGGCGGATCGATGCGGCGTCTTCAGTAATGCGGACGCTGTATCGATCCGTTGTGGTGAAGAAGGAGTTGAGCCGGAAGGCAAAGGTCTTAATTTACCAGTCGATCTACGTTCCCATCTTCACCTATGGTCATGAGCTTTGGGTTATGACCAAAAGGACAAGATCACGGGTACAAGCGACCGAAATTAGTTTCCTCCACCGGGTGGCGGGGCTCTCCCTTAAAGATAGGGTGAGAAGCTCTGTCATTTGGGAGGAAATCAGAGAAAAGCCGCTGCTCCTCCACATCAAGAGGAGCCAGATGAGGTGGTTCGGGCATCTGGTCAGGACGCCGACGGGGGGAGGTGTTTAGGGCACGTCCGACCGGCCAGAGGCCACGGGGCAGACCCAGGGCACGTTGGGAAGACTGTCTCCCGGCTGGCTTGGGAACGACTCGGGATCCCCCGGGAGGAGCTGGATGAAGTGGCTGGGGAGAGGGAAGTCTGGGTTTCTCTGCTTAGGGTGCTGCCCCCGTGACCCGACCTCAGATAAGCGGAAAGAAATGAATGGATGGATGGATGTGAGTTATGTACTAAGGTGTTGATGTAGCATGTTTAATTTCAATGCAGTCAGTAGTCATTTGTTCATCTTCTTTATTTATACAAGTGGTGTTCCAAAAGGTTCCATTTTCGGTCCTCTTTTTTTTCATCATTTGGGCTATTTAACTGATGGCCCGCAGATTCAGTTCAAAAAACTTGTGAGACACTGAACATTTTTGCAGCAGACTCTAAAAAACCCTACAGTGCTCTCATAGAGATGACATTTGACTAGCTTTTTTGTAGATTGTCCTTTAGAATATTGTGAAAATTAGGTATTTTTAAGTGTTCTTTCTTAAGCCATACTCATGTCTGAAGCAGCTAATATTTTCCCATATGAAAATTTGGGCTTTTTATCTTATGTCCGCTAGTAAACTCTTTGGTTCACCTTGACGGCGCCGTCCTGTCTGCTAGGAGTATAACCTACTCCCTTTCTGTAGAGAATGCCTTATCTGTTAGAAACAACAGCTGTATTTTTTTCTGGGCGAGAGGGGCTGTTTTTGCTCAACATAAGCTGACTCTTTTTGTTTAAATCTAGATCTCTTCTTGCTGATGCTATTGTCGCGTTGTAAGGGCTGGTCTCCTATAGCTTTAGTAAAACTTGGCCAAGTACTATTCTGTCTTGGTGGGCCTTCTTAATCAACATATGTCATCCAAAATAATTTGGGATTGACCAGTGTTTTTTCCCCGGTGAAAAATCCAAACACCGTGTCGGCGATCACTCGAAACGAATATAATTGTCGTCCTGTTGGTTGGTTTGCCTTCAGGAGAATGCCTGTGCGTGAAATATTTTAAAGTGAGGAGACTGGTGCACTGTCCTTGGAAAAGAGAAGGCCAGGGTCCAATGGCATAGAGACCAAAACAATTGGGGGCCCATCTTTGCTGCAGCCTTCCCCCGCCTTTGTGACCGTTGTGAAGATTTCTATGCAACCATCATCCGCCCAATCCGCCGGTGAGGTCTTTTCCGACGATGGAGACATGCAGACTCCAAAGTCACTTTTTCGCTGTGGGGAGCTGTATCCGGTGGCAAAGGAAACCCAGGACGACCGGTACTTCCTCACAGCTGCAGGAGGCTGCCGGAGCTCCGGTCTATCGGAGGACCGTCTTTGATGCCCCTACCAGCACTTGCTTTTCTCTCACGCATCACGCCTCTGGGGACCACTGCTGCTCCGTGATCCCGTGCCACGTTTGCCTTGGACCACGGGGCCCTAGTTACCGTGTGTGGCCACGTGGAGGCCTGACAGGAGTCTTGTATATTTATGTATATAAAACATTGCTGGAGGGTTTGAACTTGTTTTAGAGGGCTTTGAGGTTTTCAATAGGGACTCCCATACTTTTTGCTGATATCAGACCGATATCAATATCAGATTTAGACACCCAATGTCACATTAAGTTCAATTTATGCTGTTATGGTTATCATCACATCTCCATCATTGGTACTTGTCTATGTGTAAGTCACAATAAATAAACAAATGTATATTTCATGCAGTGTATTGTATTTGGAGAACTGCACTTCCACTCCCCAACACATCACATTTATTTTAAACTTATATTAATGTAAACATTTTTTTATAAAACCTGAATTTAATTGCATGCAATCCATCCATCTTCTTCCGCTTTTTCGAGGTCGGGTCGCGGGGGCAGCAGCCTAAGCAGGGAAGTCCAGACTTTCCTCTCCCCAGCCACTTCGTCCAGCTCTTTCCAGGGGATCCTGAGGGGTTCCCAGGCCAGCCGGGAGACATAGTCCTCTCAACGTGTACTGTGTATTCCTCGTGGTTGGACGTACCCTAAACACCTCCCTAGGGAGGCGAGGCGATCGGGTGGCATCCTAAACAGATTCCCGAATCACCTCATCTGGCTCCTCTCGATGTGGCGGTGCAGCGGCTTTACTTTGAGCTCCCCCCGGATGGCAGAGTTTCTCACCCTATCTCTAAGGGAGAGACCCGCCACAGGGCGGAGGAAACTCATTTTGGCCGCTTGTACCCGTGATCTTGTTCTTTCGGTCATAACCGAAAGCTCATGACCATAAGTGAGGATGGGAACGTAGATCGACCGGTAAATTGAGAGCAATGCCTTCCGGCTCAGCTCCTTCTTCAGCACATATATTTTGCTAGTGGATACGAGTAAATGAAGCTGCTTGTTCAAGGTTAGTGGTATAAGAATGTGAGCTTTTTCTCACATTTGTGTATTGTTTTAATGTATTATTTAACATGATGATCACAGACTTTTTACTTATCTTTAACATTTGCACACTTAAGTGCTTGTGGTTTGATTTGTCTATTGTTTTTTTTTTTATAAATGGGCTAGGCTCCAGCGACCATGAGAGGGACACGCGGTAAAATAATGGATGGATGGTTCGGTTAAACTTAAGCTTTAAGCTGTGCAAGTGTATGTGTGTAATGATACAAGCATGGTGTAGCAGTCACCATAGAGACGGAAATGAAACAACTCTGCCCGTGTACTGTTGTCCGGTGATTTTAAAACAGTTAGAAGAAAAATGACAACTCCCTCCTTCCTTCCTTTGCCATCGTAGCGATGCGGCAGCTGTAGCTCCACGACGTCAAATTTGAGAGGCAAACCTGTATCTGTGCTTTCTGGTAATGAGCTGGTGTGATTGATCCCTGAAGCTTAATCTTCCCTGACCTGTCACTGACATCCTGCCATGCTTTCCCTGCATCTTCAGAAATCTTTTTGACTCTTCCTTTTACAGCAAAGCGATATTCACAAGAACCACCCTCCTCTAGGTCAAACATCTCCTCTTTGTTACATGCAGATTTATTTCATGCACCAATGGTAAATAGTTCATCGGTGTTTGAGATATTCATGTTTAAATGTACACATGCTGGAACTCATATTTAGCCAATTTATGGCGACATTTAAATGAAAGCTTAGCCTTTTAGAGGTCATGACTGTTTATTGTCCAGTTAGTATCAAAGGTGGATAATTGTATTAAGCAGAATGACCATAATCACCGTTGAACATAGACATAAATGGACATATACACTCAGTAAGTAGACAGCTCTTAATTCAATAACTGATCACCAGGCAATTAGACGGGTCACAGGGGAGAGAGAGGGAAGACGGAATAACGGAGATGAATTGAGAAAGACAAGGAGACCGCAAGGAAGTGGGGGAGGAAAGCTGCATAGACACAACTGAATAAAATAGAATATAATACGCCTTTATTACTTCTGCTTCTGGGGGGTGGGTGGGTGTTCAAGCTTCACAGAAGCAAAGTGGACAGCAGCAGCACACAAAAAGAATTATAACAAATACAAAACATACCTGCAGTATGTGCAGAAGATCATGGGTGCTTAATCATTTTAAGTCATTTGATAATTTAATAGCAAGGTTGTTGTTGTTTTCCAGACCGGAATAATGAACATTTATTCAATGACCTTTGAAGAAAAGAAAAAAATATTTTTTTAACTTTCTCTTTGTTAGACTCTACCTGTGTCTTCTTTTGTTTAACAGTCAAAGTCGTTTTTTTTTTTCTGGAGGTATTTCTTTAAAACCGACCACGGATAAATGTTGCAGCCTTGGACACTCCAGCAAAAAGCCTTTTTAAATGCTGACGTTAAACATGAGCGAGCGCCTCCACAACAGCGAGCTTCTGCAAAAGTGATCCCCCTTGAAAAATGATTCTCTCTCTTTAAAGCAAAAAGGAGACAAGTCCAATGGGTCAGTGGCAGAGATGGGTAGTAATGCGCTTTTTACTCCGTTACATTTACTTAAAGTCACTTTTTGAAATACCATATTTCCTTGAATTGCCGCCGGGGCGCTAATTAATTTAAAACCTCTTCTCACTCCTGCGCTTACCAAAGGCATGCGGTAAAAGTAAGCATGAGCTAATTACTTTAAAATCTCTTCTCACTCCAGCACTTACCAAAGGCATGCAGTAAAAATTTGAGTGTGATGTAAGCTTGGACCTTAAATCCTACTGAATAGCTCTTAATCTTCTTCCCTTAATGCGATTTCAATCTACCAGTGTTGAAATCAGCCTCCTCCATTTTGAAAATGATGACAAGGGAAGTGTCACTTGTGACGTCACGAGTTTGACCAGGCGGTAATACTAAGCATGTGCTAAATATTTTGGGAAGCGAGTTTGACCCGGCAGTAGTTGAAGGAAATACGACAATTGTACTTGTCAGAGTAGTTTTAATGTGACATGCTTTTTACTTTTTTGTGAAGAAGAAACACTACTCTTAGTTCGTTACATTGAGTTTCATTCCGATTGTTAAATTTATTTTCATAATAATTATTTATAATCTATAGATTACGACTTGCAGAGACAAATTAATTTTCTCAGCGAGCTGTCTTCCGGCAGGCAGTGTCACATGACCGTTTCACCAATCCAACGTAAGCTTTAGTAAAAGCATTGAAGACCCATCTTAAAACTCATTTGTATACTCTAGCCTTTAAATACAGTAGACACCCTTTTTAGACCAGTTGATCTGCCGTCTCCTTCAAGAGGGGGAGGTGGGGGGGCACAGATTAGGTGCCCACAGATGAAACGCTACCTGTTCAGAGTTGGGATCCGGGGTGGACCGCTCATCTGTGCATCAGTTGGGGACGTCTCTGCACTGCTGACCTGTTTCCACTCAAGATGATCTCCTGCTAGCCCCACTATGGACTGGACTATCACAATATTATGCTAGATCCACTATGGACTGGACTCTCACACTACTAACTAAATTCACTCGACGTCCATTGCACCGGTCGCCCAGGGGGCAGGGGGGTCCCCACAGCTGCAGTCCCCTCCAATGTTTCTCATTGTAGTCCATTGGGTTGACTTCTTCCTTGACCTGATGTGGGATCTGAGCCGAGGATGTCGTTGTGGCTTGTGCAGCCCTTTGAGACACTCGTGATTTAGGGATATATAAATAAACTTTTATTGATTGATTTAGTGACAATCGACTCCATTTCACCAATCAAATGGAGCCTGACGGCGGGGATCCAATCAGAACTACAACTACTAAGACACGGTGTTTGGATTTTTCACCGGGAAACAAGACTTAATATATTGTAGGGATGTAACAGAAAACGGTAATTAGTTAGTAGTACACTTTTAAATTAAAATGACCGAAAATATTTAGAGTGATATCTGCGATTTGGTAAACTCAAGGCAGACTGACTCGTGCCAGCTCGCTAACTTAAATGCTAACATAAAAAAACACACGTACATCTTTCCCTGTTAAAACTGCATACCCCTATCTAAACTTCCATAAATACATTACTGTCTGTGCAACTAAGATATTCAGTTGTGCACATTGAACCTACAAGCTGTGCTCTCTTAGCACGGGATTATGATCGGTCTTTTTTGTGGTGCGTTCAAGTGCCGCTGAACAAAATAGGACACCCACGCCGAAAGTAATTCATTCATCATGCCCTTTTCATTTAAATAAATATAAAAGTACAGATACAACACAGGACTTGGGCCATGTCCACACGAACACAGATACTTAAAAAACTCATACTTATGCCTGCGTTTAGGCCTCTTGTCCACACACAGACGCACACTTTTGTCTTTAAAAAAACGCAGACTTTTACAAACGCTGGCCAAAGTGTACAGATCCAAAACTCTCCGCTTAGCGTATGATGTACACGCCACAAACGTAGACTTGTGATGACGTCACGGTTGTACGCTGTCATTTCCATGCTCAACAACACTGCCATGCTGGATTTAAACACACTATAAGATGATTTACTGTATGTTTGAACTTAAACATGCTGCTCTTTTTTCTCAACATTAATAAAAAAAGACACATTTAAATGGGTATTGCGACACTCCAGACGGTGCCAATGACAGTCATCTGTTTTGGATTCGATCGCTATAGAACAACTTTGACAAGCATGACTTTTTGCTCTGTTTCATTAGAAATATGCAAGATCATCTTATGTTTTTAGTTTAACGTGAAATCATGACGTTAACTTGCGTGTCTTGTGTCCATTTTTGTAAAAGGCGCCAGTTGCGACCGTGCACGCGCGTTAAATGTGAGCAATCAACTTAAAAAAAACAAAACATATTGTAGCTTCCCCCTTGTAGCGTGTACTAATGTTAAAGACAATATACACTACATTACACATGTACTATATCACTATATCCATGATTAAATGCTTTATAATTCCAGGACAGTATTAAAGCATGCTTTATATAGGCACCTGCCAAATGGTTTCCTTGGCTCGTTAGTGCGTGCTGATTTTATAAATAATGTAGACTTCACAGCACATGTAGTACATCACTATGTTGCTGAACATGTTTTAATTGTATGAGTGTTAGGTTTCAGCAGCACAGGCGTGCATTCGCTCTTTAATAATGTTCCCAAGGCTCTGTGTACGTGCAGGCTGGTTTTAGATAAAATGTAAACGTCATTGTACGTCTACAGCTGGGGTGTCAAAAATCCGGCCCGCGAACAGGTTTTATCCATCCCGTGGGATGAGTTTGCGAAGTATAAAAATAAGGCGAAATTTTTGAATGAAAAAACTGCTGTTCTAGATGTGTCCACTAGATATCGCAAATTAATTGTATTTTTCTAATCTAGATTATGCTACATATGTAAGAAAAAATGGAAAAAAAAACACATTAGTGCACCAGTCGAGGTAAATGAGCAAACTACATAAATACCAACCTGTAATTTGATTTTGTTATTTTTTTATCCTGATAGATTGAAAATTAGTTCACTCATGAACATTATCACATAATTTATTCAGAAAGTATAAATAACGATGTGGAGGGGGGGGCGTGGCCTGTAGTCCTGCAACAAAGCGGGGTGTGCCAGGACCGACTTCAAGATCAGCGACAGGTGCGTAGATGGCCCACCTGGGATTGCTTATCCAATCACCTGTCGCTCTGTTAAAGGCAACAGCCGGGAAGGAGAGAGGGGTGGTTGATGGTGGAGCACGAGCGAGAGCGAGACTGAAGAAAAGACAATTGCTAAAAAGCACAAAGACAATTTATTGCAAATTAGAACATTCTCGTAAAACTGGAAGAGCCTGTCTGGGATTGGCGATCCGAAAATCTATAAAGCGCAAGTCTTCCACACACGACAAATCAATCAATCAATCAATCAATCAATGTTTATTTATATAGCCCCAAATCACAAATGTCTCAAAGGACTGCAGAAATCATTACGACATTCTTGGAAAAACCCACAAAAGGGCAAGGAAAACTCACACCCAGTGGGCAGGGAGAATTCACATCCACACATAAATAAAGATAAAACACTATTAGCCGCAACATGTAAGTGTAAAATAAACCCGACAATATTATGATTTGTACATTTTAATAATGTGCTTGTTCTATTTTTAGACAAAGAAAACAATCTGTATTTGTCCTTATTTTTATGTTATATTGCCGTGATTTTACCAGTCCGGCCCACTTGGGAGAAGATTTTTCTCCATGTGGCCCCCCATCTAAAATGAGTTTGACACCCCTGCTTTAAGTATATCAAAATAAACACACTAGGAGGTGTAATTCTTCAACAAGTCAGCTCTGGCTGCTTTTTAAGGGCTTCTGATTGGACAAAATGTGCATGACAGCAGGTGTATGTGCTTGTGTGTAGACATAGACACTTTAGAAACTACACTTGTGTGGATGGAGATTGTTTTAACCCCAATTATGTGTTTTTGAAACTCTCTGTGTTTGTTAACGTGGCCTGAAACACTTCAGCGAAGCATACAGAAACACAAGACATGCAGAATATTGGCTTTTCTAATAGTATGTCTATTTATTTTAGTGATGTTTAAAAAGCCTTTTGAGCACATTCCACAATACTGCGATAATAATAACCCAGATAATATTGGTTACAATAACAATGATAATGACAGTTTATATCGTTGCATCCCTAATGTAGAGTTACACACATAATTTTAATATGTCCTCTACATCTGGAAGAAAGAGAAGACATATAGAGACATAGTTTTGGAACGGTAGACAACTAGATACGTTGTTAAACCTGTGGCTCAATTTTCTCCTGTAAAAATACAACTGTCTTCTGCAAGCTAATCATCAGGACATCTACAAAACAGTAAGTAGGCCTAAACTAATATTTTCAAATGACTCTGTGGAGAGGCGGAGCAGACGGGCCGACGGCGGGGCAGGGCATGCTAAAGCCCTGCCCAAGATGGCGGCAAGGAGGCGGAGAATGCAGTGGAGCGGAGAGGCAGGGCGTGCCTTGAGCGACGCCGCCGCAATCCAATTCAGGTGCGTGGCTCACACACTGGGAAACAATTAACATTTCTCCTTACACTGCATAAAAGGGGAGAAGGAGGTGTGATCGGGGCAGGAGTTGGAGAGCTTGCAGCAGCGCATGAAAAGAGAGACCAACAGAGAGCCATAGACGAGGACGACGACGACGGCGGCTGAAAGAGCGGATCGCGAGCGAGCAGTGGAGGAAGGAGCTGAAAAGCGATCCGGACTGCAGCCAAGCTTTATTGCAAAATAAAGAAGTCAAACCTGCTCAAAAGCATGTCCTTCCTGGGTGGTCCATTGAACCTGAGTGACGACGGCTCAAGACGTTCACAGACACATACTGTACTGAATTACTGTTACTATTAAATACAGTAAAGAAGGAGCAAGACTGCTTATACAACCACTAATTTCGTTGTGTCCAAAGAGAAGTTTGGATAAAACTAGTGTGTTTTTTCATGTGACCATTTTAGTCATATATTATTCAACACTTGAAAAAAAATATTAATCTCAGCTAAAATACACACAATAAGGTTAGTGTAAAATGTACTGGTTGACATAGACATGGAATGCAGGTCTTATTGTGAATTTAGTTTTTGAGATGCTCTGCAATAATAAATAATAATAAAAGTGCTTTCAAGACAACTTATAAGATGAGAACATCGACGATAAAGTTCCCAACTTTTGGTCGCTAATAAAAAAGCCTAGCCTGTACCGGAAGTAGCAGATGATGTGCGCGTGACGTCACGGGTTGTAGGGCTCCTCACATCCTCACATTGTTTATAATCATAGCCACCAGCACAAGAGCGATTCGGACCAAGAAAGCCACGATATCCCCATTAATTTGAGCGAGGATTAAACATTTGTGGATAAAGAAAGTTAGAGTGAAGCACTAGAAGAAAAAAAAAGGCGACGGCAGTGGGAGCGATTCAGATGTTATTAGACACATTTACTAGGATAATTCAGGAAAATCCCTTATCTGCTCCTTGTGTTAATAGTGTTTTAGTGTGATTATATAGTCATACCTGAAGGTCGTAGGGATGTGCTGACCGCCAGTGTCTCTGAGAGAAGCCAATGGAGGAGCCAAGATCACAGTTGCCTTTTTGACAGCTGCTGCAGGAAGAAGGATGCTAACTCCGTACACGTCTCCGGTAAGAGCCGACTTAATATCACAATTTTCTCATCCAAAAACTTGCTAGTTGACATATGGTAGAGAAACATGTTCGCTTGACCACTCTGTTCCATATTAAAGCTGCACAACAAACAAAGAAACACAGGCTGTGTTTTGGTTGCTAAAGGCAGCTGCAATCCACCGCTTTCCACCAACAAATAGCAAATTATTCAGCAACACAGATGTCCAATATACTGTGAAATTATGCAATTAAAGCAGACGACTTTTAGCCGTGAGTGGTGCTGGAATAAAATGTCCGCTACAACCAATAACGTCACAAGCACGTGTCATCATTCCGCGACGTTTTCAACAAAAAACTCTGCGGTATATTTAAAATTGTAATTTAGTAAACTAAAAAGGCCGTATTGGCATGTGTTGCAATGTTAAAATTTCATCATTGATGTATAAACTATCAGACTGCGTGGTCGGTAGTAGTGGGTTTCAGTAGGCTTGTAATGGTGCCTTCACAGATATGTAAGTTACCCATGCCTTGGGCACTAATGCACCCCCATACCATCACAGATGCTGGCTTTTGAACTTTGCATCGATAACAGTCTGGATGGTTCGCTTCCCCTTTGGTCTGGATGACACGATGTTGAATATTTCCAAAAACAATTTGAAATGTGGACTCGTCAGACCACAGAACACTTTCCCACTTTGCATCGATCCATCTTAGATTATCTTGGGCCCAGAGAAGCCGGCGGCGTTTCTGGATGTTGTTGATAAATGGTTTTCGCTTTGCATAGCAGAGCTTTAACTTGCACTTACAGATGTAGTGACACACTGTATTTAGTGACAGTGGTTTTCTGAAGTGTTCCTGAGGCCATGTGGTGAAATCCTTTAGAGATTGATGTCGGCTATTGATACAGTGCTGTCTGTGGGATCGAAGGTCACGAACATTCAATGTTATTTTATGGCCATGCCGCTTACGTGGAGTGATTTCTCCAGATTCTCAGAACCTTTTGATGATATTATGGACCGTAGATGTTGAAATCCCTAAATTTCTTGCAATTGCACTCTGAGAAATGTTTTTAAACGGTTTGACTATTTGCTCACGCAGTTGTGGACAAAGGGGTGCACATTTTTTGGGAAGCTGTTTTTATACCCAATCATGGCACCCACTTGTTCCCAATTAGCCTGCACACCTGTGGGATTTTCCAAACAAGTGTTTTATGAGCATTCCTCCACTTTTTCAGTATTTATTGCAACCTTTCCCAACTTCTTTGTCACGTGTTGCTGGCATCAAATTCTAAAGTTAATGATTATTTGCAAAAAAAAAAATGTTTATCAGTTTGAACATCAAATATGTTGTGTTTGTAGCATATTCAACTAAATATGGGTTGAAAATGATTTGCAAATCATTGTATTCCATTTATATTTACATCTAACACATTTTCCCAACTCATATGGAAACGGGGTGTGTAGTACGTACAAATGTACTGACTGTAAAAGGTGACATGACGTTAGACAAAGTATCACTGATCCTCAATGATTACTTTCAAACTAGTAAAAAGAACAATAATAACATGTGCTGTCATCTGTACCAGTAGAAATGTTCACATTTCAACAGACAAGAATTCCACTTCTAATTAGAGAAAACATGCTGCAACAGATTGTATATGATTTGTATGTTTTACACACTTGCACGCAACTAGAATTGTAGTCCAATAACCATTAAAAAATAGCTACTAAAAAATCAGAATTCACTCACAAGTTACTCAATGCGTGAGTAGTTTTTTCGAGGAATACTTAGTTACTCTTAAACAAGTACTTATTTTGATGACTACTTTTTACTATTAATTGAGTCATATTGTTCTCAAGTAACGGTACTCTTACAATTTTATGGTGTTCTACCCCCTTCTGGTCAGTGAATCCATGCATAATCCATACATTCATGAATGTTTCACAGGACACCTTCAAGCATATTTGTGACACTTCAAGATGCACTGTTTTGTGGGAGGTGTCTTGGTGCGTTCCATTTACATAGAAGTCAGAGCTGGGAATGGCATCCCCGCCTCAGCATCAATGTTCCAGTTACAAGTTGAAAAACAAGATAGCCACTTTAATGAAAAGTGTACTTGCGCTTGCCTTGTCCGAATATAAACAATGTGCGTTCTACATTGTAATATGTTAACACCTGGGGGTAAGTGAAGAGGACACATTTTATTTTTGACAATTTATGATGACCAGCAGGCGAGCCAACGTGACATATGCACAACCATAAGTTAAAGCTGTATATTTCCTGCTTCTGGGTATACTATACGCATAAACAATTTGTAATGAACGCAAGCATCATTAAGTTTCCCAACACACACACATACATACCTGCTTTATCAGAGGCGTAACATAAAAATAGTTGTTAGGTTTCTCTCTCTAAAAGAGTGAAGAATGCAGAAACTTTGAGGCATGATTCAGCTGATCTGATGATAAACTAGTTTGAGAAGAATGTATTGTGTACAAACTAACGTGTAATATATCATATTCTGTAACTTATGCAAAAAATAGGAAATATTTCTCTGACTCTCCCTGGGCAAGTCAGCATCTGAAATCCCCTGCTCCGAAAGGGCTAGATTCATACCCCCTACCGCTAGTTATGCCCACTACCCCATCTGCAAAGACTTATTGGGACACCACTACCCTCACGGGAACAGCACATTTTAGGGATAGGGCTAAAAAGTAGGGCAAGGAAGTGAATTTGGACTGGACTTTAGTCTTCCAGTGGTACACTAAAGTTGTGTTGGTCTGAAGGTAGAGGCCTGACAAAGTGCAAATTCACTTTCCCCTTCATACAGCATACGTCTGTCTAGAACCAACCCTGCTTAAATGTCTCCCTCCCTCTTTCTTTTTTTTTTGGTTTAGTGTTAAAATGTTTGGGGTTTTTTTGCCAAATGGAACTACACTGCAATTTGCAGAATTGGAACAGGGTGCAAGATCATGTTGACCACACTCAATTACATGGTTGCATGCCATTTCCGCGTCACCAAGTCACAGTTTGATTATCTTGTGATGAACCTGCAGGATAATGGCATTGAAAAACAACACCTGAGGCCTACCACCAGTTGCTGCAAAAAAAAAGTGCTGATCTGCCTGTGGTAAATGGAAACTGGAGGGACAGCAAGTGGTCTTAGAAGATGGGAAACATGGCCTGTCAGCCTTCTGGACTGTGGTGAAATCACTCCGGCCGAACGGGAGCAAAGAGGAGACAAGAACGCTCTCCAGTGAGGTGTGTAAGCTGGCCAGCGAACGACCTGTGGAAATGCTAAATCCCCCCATGCAAGAGAATACAGAACATCACTCGAGCCAGCAAGACACACCAAGTGAAGAGCTGTCTACCCTGAAACAAAATGTCTTCCTGGCTTCACACCCCACCCGAGACCAGCACAGTCTATACGACCAGGTCCACATTTTCAAAGCAGTAGTCCCAGCATTTACAAAGACCCTGCATGTCACCCTCAACAGCCAGAGAACACCCAACAGGAGCACACCACACAGATTAGCATTGAGACGATATCCTGCGCTCAGAGGATCTGTGGCGCCTAGAAGACAAGCTGCATCCAGAGCCCCTGCCGCAGCTCGAGAACATCAGACCTGGTCATCTCAACCCAACTATCTCTACCCTACCATACTCCCGCTTCCCGGACAAGCCCACACCATACAGTGGGGCAAAAAAGTATTTAGTCAGCCACCGATTGTGCAAGTTCTCCCACTTAAAATGATGACAGAGGTCTGTAATTTTCATCATAGGTACACTTCAACTGTGAGAGAGAGAATGTGAAAAAAAAATCCAGGAATTCACATTGTAAGAATTTTAAACAATTTATTTGTAAATTATGTTGGAAAATAAGTATTTGGTCAACCGTTCAAAGCGCTCACTGATGGAAGGAGGTTTTGGCTCAAAATCTCACAATACATGGACCCATTCATTCTTTCCTTAACACGGATCAATCGTACTGTCCTCTCAACAATAAAAAACAGCCCCAAAGCATGATGTTTCCACCCCCATGCTTCACAGTAGGTGTGGTGTTCTTGGGATGCAACTCAGTATTCTTCTTCCTCCAAACACGACAAGTTGAGTTCATACCAAAAAGTTCTATTTTGGTTTCATCTGACCACATGACATTCTCCCAATCCTCTGCTGTATCATCCATATGCTCTCTGGCAAACTTCTGAAGGGCCTGGACATGCACTGGCTTAAGCAGGGTGACACGTCTGGCACTGCAGGAGTTGATTCCCTGTCGACGTAGTGTGTTACTGATGGTAACCTTTGTTACTTTGGTCCCAGCTCTCTGCAGGTCATTCACCAGGCCCCCCGTGTGTTTCTGGGATTTTTGCTCACCGTTCTCATGATTAATTTGACCCCACAGGATGAGATCTTGCGTGGAGCCCCAGATCGAGGGAGATTATCAGTGGTCTTGAATGTCTTCCATTTTCTGAAAATTCCTCCCACAGTTGATTTTTTCACACCAAGCTGCTTGCCTATTGTAGATCCACTCTTCTCAGTCTGGTGCAGGTCTACAATTATTTTCCTGGTGTCCTTCGACAGCTCTTTGGTCTTGGCCACAGTGGAGTTTGGAGTCCGACTGTTTGAGGCTGTGGACAGGTGTCTTTTATATAGATAACACATTCAAACAAGTACCATTAATAAAGGTAACGAGTGGAGGACAGAAGAGCTTCTTAAAGAAGAAGTTACAGGTCTGTGAGAGCCAGAGATTTTCCTTGTTTGAAGTGACCAAATAATTATTTTCCATTATAATTTACAAATAAATTATTTAAAATTCCTACAATGTGAATTCCTCAATTTATTTTCCACATTCTGTCTCTCACAGTTGAAGTGTAATTATGATGAAAATTACATACCTCTGTCATCATTTTAAGTGGGAAAACTTGCACTATTGGTGGCTGACTAAATACTTTTTTGCCCCACTGTACATATGCGAGGGTTACATGTAAAGCAAGCTCCAGCCCCGCACACGACAGAGCCCCACACCGTGACCTGATGCAAAAGATACAGCAGATGGTCAAAGGATTCCAGCAACTCCCAATCCAGCACTAAAAAAGCACTGGAACAACAACATCATCAATAATGGAATACAAACACTTTACAATATCAATCTGGAATATACAAGGTCTGCGATCAACCAATTTTGGTCTTAAGAACAGAAACCCAGACTTCATCAAGGAAATCCTATTACACATTAGATTACGGACATTACGATCCTCCAAGACACATGGCACAAGGGGGATGGCCCCACGGGCTGTCCAATAAACTGCAAAGGAATTGTACTTCAGTCCACCAAACTAACAAACAAAAAGGGCTTTCTATGCCATTAAGAGAGACATAAATTGGACATCCCAATTCAAATCTGGCTCCAAATATTACTAGGACGATACCCACTTATTATTAAAATTCAAAAGGGCGTGTCGAAATTTTACCACCACTTAAAAGAAAGTGACCCTGACAGGTTCCACGACAAAGCACCTGCCTACAGAGAGACCCTAGACCAGCAGTCAGCAACTATTTTCGTAACACTGAATACAACTAAATGCGTGCATTTTTAAATAAAACCAACATTTTCAGAGTATAATAAGTCTCTTATTCTTTACACCCGAAGGACAGCTGGGATTAGCTGAGCCACCCACAACCTTGAACAAGTGCGGTAGAAAACGAATGTTTTATATTTTGAATGTTATTTTTTAATACAATGATCTCTAGCGGAATTATTCATTACTTATTGTGTTAAGCAAAGTCAGCTGAGATTTATATGACAGCCAGATGCAGTCATCAAAAGAGCCGCATCTGGCTCGCGAGCCATAGGTTTCCTACCCCTCCCTTAGACAGATGCCCGCTCAGACAGCTGGTTCAAGAGCTCTGTATACAAACTCAGAGCAACCAGTTTGAAACCTCACATGACTGACTAAAACCATAAGAAAACAAAAGGAAAACTATCTGATACACTGGAAAGAAACAGCGTAAAACAGAATGCTAATTGGCTAGTGGCAGACTACCTGAGCACTGTATCTGACCCTAAACTAAGGTAATCCTTGACTAGATACAGACTCAGTGAACACAGCCTCGAAATAGAGAGAGGCCGTCAAAGCCTACAAAAAGAGGTGGAAACTACCTGCGAACTATACCAGGACATCAGAGACACATACAAACGTAGTCATTAAAACGTTCAACTATTTGATTAATATTGTCATTTTTAGTATTCCCATCTAGAAAGTACTGGGGGTAATCTTTCTTAGCACCATTTTTAATGATGCTATTTAGGATGCCCCATGTCGCTCTCATATTGTTTCTATTCCTGTTTAATAATTGACTGTAGTATTCCTTCTTAGATGCCCGTAATATACCAATTAGCTTGTTTTCATATTTCTTATACTTATTTTCTGCCTCTATGGATCTCTGTGTTATAAATATTCGATATAAAGTATTTTTTTTTGTGACATGCATTTCTCAATCCTTTTGTCATCCATGGTTGGTTGTTTTTCTTTTGCTTCTTACTGAGTTCTTTCCAAGGACAATGTTTATCATAGAGTGTTACAAAGGTGTTGAAAAATTTCCCATATGCATCATCCACATCATCTTCATTGTATACATTGTCCCAAGTTTGTCTCCCCAAATCCTCTTTGAAGGAATTTATTCTTTCCTCTTGGAGGCAGGGCACTCCAAGAGGGCGGCGAGGAGGCCTGGCCGGCGGGCCAGCTGTGAGGCGGGGCGCGCCGGGATCGACGCAGTAAATCAGGGGTGCCAAAAGTTTGGCCCGGTGGCCATTTTCAACCCGCAGCTAATTGTTTACCGGCCCCCCACACATTCTGGAAATGCTATTGCAAAAATAAAAAAAGTAGTCTGTTTTTTGAGTCCTTTTGTTTTTTTTGATTGTTTGGACTCTTCCCGTGCTGAGTTTGTGTGTGCACTTCCTGTTTTGTCTTGTTACCATGGTTTCAGATTTGTCCCACCTGCTCTTGTTTTACGCGCAACGGTGTCTTGATTATTGCGTTGGTATTTAAACCCGCCTTCGACCTTGTTTCATTCTGGATCTTTTGTTTGCTACATGCCACAGTCACGTTTGTTTCTCTTCCTGGTATCTACCATTGCTAAGTCTCGTCTTAGCTTCCATGCACTCGGCACGCTCTTTTGAACTGCTTGCTAAGTTCCTCCTTAGCTTCCGTGCATTCGACACGCAATTCTTGGACTCTGTTAACTGCATGCTAAGTTTAACATTGGCTTCTCGTGCATTGGCACGCTGTTTCTTTTCCCTTTTGTACCAGTGTTATTTTACCTTTTTGTATTAAACAAGCTCCTATCTGCAAACCGGCCTTGTCCTGGTCCTGCTGCATCTTGGGGTGACACTTTGTGCATGCAATATGCTTTCCAAACGAAACAAAAAGAACAATAAAAATATTGGAATGAGGTGAAATCTATAGAGAAAAAGTTGCAATTTTGACACAAAGCTGCCATGCAGGCTGTTTTTTTTTTCTTTTGTCTTTATTTTACCTTGTGAAAAACATCTTTACCATGAATTGATTAACGTGGACCCCCGACTTAAACAAGTTGAAAAACTTATTGAGGTGTTAGCATTTAGTGGTCAATTGTACGGAATATGTACTGTACTGTGCAATCTACTAAATACAAGTTTCTATCATTCAATTATTTATTTCTAATTTTTTTGCCATTGCTCAAAAAAATAATGACAAAATAATCCATGTTATAATGAATTATTTTCAAAGCTCCAATTAGTTCAAATATTTCACTTTAAAATGTTTTATGTGGTAAATAATGCATATATTGTGTAGTTGCCATATAAAAACATAAAGGTTTTCTTTGACAAAAGAGCATAAAACAAATAAAATAATAGTTTAAATGTAAAATCAGTTGATCTCGTAATGTAAGTGTTGAAAGTAAAAAAATAATAATAATAAAAATGTATCACTTTATGAGTGAGGAACCTTTTGGATCCCAAATATATTTAGTGGTATTTTATTTATCTTTTCACTGTGATTACTCAAATATAATAAATAATTAAAATCAATGGTGTCCTGCATCATTTATCTTTTAGGGCTCCAATTACTAAATACTGCATATTTCAGTTTTACTACAAAAACTTTTTTTTTTTGAAAGAAAAGCCAGAAAACTTTTTTTTAAGCTGATATAGAGATTTACTGTAAGCGTTAAATTAAAAATATTAATACACATTTTATTTATTTTTAACATTTTAATAACTGAGACCCTTTATGGTCCCCGGGATCCCTAAAGGTAAAATACATTTTTAAAAGCCATTTATTTTCTCATGGTTTGAAAATGAAAAATATCAAAATGGCCCCCGCATGGTTTAATTTTTCCATGTGTGGCCCTCAGTGGAACAAGTTTGGACACCCCAGCGGTAAATCATATCAGGTGCGTGGAACGCCCACCTGGGCACAATCAGATAATCTCCTCACACTGTGTAAAAGGGCGGCAGCTGTGAACGACGGGGAAAAGAGAGTTGGAGAGTCCGAAGCAGACGCAGCGCGCAAGAGGCCGAGAGCCAGACGGAGACAACGACGTGGTGCTGAAAAGCAGATGGCCAAGTGAGCAGAGCGAGGTGGAGCTGAAAAGCGACTCGAAGCAAGAAGATGCAGCTTTATTGAAAGAATAAAGAAAAGTTGAAACCTGCTCGCAGTAAAGTCCCTATCTGGTGGTCCATGGAACCCGCACGACAACACGAGACTGTCACACACACATACTCACATTCATACAATTATTCATACATACTGTATATACATACATACGTGCACACGTAGGTAGCTACATCCCCACACACATTCACTGTACAAACATACAGTACATATACACGTACTGTACATATACATTCACTGTACAAACATAGATATAAACATACTGTACATATACATTCACTGTACAAACATAGATAGAAACATACTGTACATATACATTCACTGTACAAACATAGAATTATACTCTACATATACATTTACTGTACAAACAGATATAAACATACTGTACATATACATTCACTGTACAAACATAGAATTATACTCTACATATACATTCACTGTACAAACAGATATAAACATACTGTACATATACATTTACTGTACAAACATAGATATAAACATACTGTACATATACATTTACTGTACAAACGTAGATATAAACATACTGTACATATACAAGTACATATGCATACATACGGTCATGCATAAAATCATGTTTCATCAAACATATATTAACGTTGTACCCCTTGGGAAAATTGGGTAACCCACTGCACACTGACAAGGCTTCATGTTGTATGCAAAGGGAAGGAGGCGACAACCAGGACAGAACTGCGGTTCTTTCAAGGTTTATTTTAAACCTTTGATAAATATGTGACATGTGTATGCTACTCTAAGTGAATGAGTGTGACTATGTGTAATATTAATAATGTAAATGTTACCCAGGGTTGTTGTCTGTGAGTGTTGGTTGTAATCGTTCGTCGAATCACGAGGGGCAAGACGAAGAGGCAGTTCGTGGACATGCAATGGGTCGTGGGGAGGAGCGAGGCACTGTAGTCTGGGTCCGAGCAGGGAGGTCGTGGATCGAGGAGGGCAGTCAGGAATCCGGTTGGTAGTCGAAGGACAAGGCTTGATCACGGAAGGCAGGGGTGTCACTGTGAACACACAAAGAGACATGAACCAGGGATACACAGAGAGAGCAAAGCAAAGGTGAGGAAATCACGGGGAAGGGGATGCCAGACGTGAAGCTTACGGGAAGGTTAGCGACGTTCTGGCAAAGGTTCCTTGGGTCTGCTGGTCTTTATGCCGCTCCCTTTCATCAAGTTCAGGTGTGTCGATTGTTGATTGACTACAGGCTCGTTGCTGCGCAAGCGTGCTGCCCTCAGCACGAGTGGGGACAAGTCTGAGTGCGCTGTCAAAGGAGGCGCATCTTGGCGCGCTGTCAGCAGAGGCGGCCGCAGCTCCAGCCGCCGAGGAAACGCGGGTTCGACTCTGCGTCATGACAGTACCTCCCCCCTTATGCGAGGCCCCTGACGAGCGCCGGGGAGCATCAGGATTGGCACGGTAGAAATCCTCCAGAAGAGAGGGGTCGGCAAGATAGAAGGCAGGCACCCAGGATCTGTCTTCCGGCCCATATCCATCCCAGACTACCAGATAAATGAGCCCCCTACCTTTTCGACGGACCCTGAGGATTTCCTTGACCGTCCAAACCTGATCTCCATTCGGCAAGAACCTCGAGGGTGGAGGGGCAGGGGCAGCAGGGGACAGAGAACTCTCCGCTACCGGCTTAATCTGGGACACATGGACCACTGGGTGCCGCTTGACAGAGGGTGGAAGAGCCAATTTGACAGACACAGGATTTATGATGGACAAGATGGCAAAAGGACCAACGTAACTTAGTGCCAATTTTCTAGATGGTACCTGGAGGCTGAGGTCCTTCGTGAGTAGCATAACTTGTTGTCCTGGCTGATAGGACGGTGCTGGAATGCGATGACGGTTGGCGTTGCGGCACATCTTCTCAGAGTCCCTCTTTAAGGCCGTACGAGCGGCTCTCCACACCCTCTGACACCGCCTAATATGAGCCCTAGTCGAGGGCACAGCGATTTCCAGTTCCTGTTGGGGAAATAAGGGGGGTTGATAACCCAATGAGCACTCAAATGGAGACATGCCGGTAGCGGAGCTCTTCAAGGAGTTATAGGAAAACTCCACCCAAGGCAGATATTTGCTCCAGGACATAGGTTGATGACTGGCGACACAGCGTAGCATGGTCTCCAAGCTTTGGTTCGCCCTCTCAGCCTGCCCGTTGCTCTGGGGATGGTATCCCGATGTGAGGCTGACCGAGGCCCCGATTCCCTTGCAGAAGGCTCTCCATATTTGTGATGTAAACTGAGGGCCTCGGTCAGAGACGATATCTACCGGGATACCATGTTGCTTGACAACGTGTTGTGTGAGAAGATCAGACGTTTCTGAGGCAGAAGGTAACTTGCGGAGCGGAATGAAGTGTGCTGCCTTGGAAAAACGATCAACAATAGTTAAGATGGTGGTGTTACCTCTAGATGCTGGAAATCCCGTGACGAAATCCAGAGCAATCTGTGACCAAGGACGGGCAGGAATGGAGAGAGGGTGAAGGAAACCAGCAGGAGGCCTGTGTGACGTCTTGCTACGGGCACAAGTAGAACAAGCAGCGATGAACTCACGAGTGTCTTTGGCCATGGATGGCCACCAAAAACGTCTTCGCAGCAGTGATAGGGTTCGTTGAAAACCTGGATGGCAAGAAAACAGGCTGGAGTGCCCCCAATCCAGGATTCTGGGTCGTAGCTCCTGATGGACAAGCAGCTTGTTGGGTGGTCCACCTCCTGGTCCTGGATTGGAACGCAGCGCAGATTTTACCAGGTCCTCAACCTTCCAGGTTACCATCCCCACGATACGAGTGGGAGGAAGGATGGGTTCCGCCTCTGACGGACAGGTGGACTCTCTTACAAATAACCGGGATAGAGCGTCAGCCTTAGTGTTCTTGGAACCTGGTCTGAAAGAGAGCACGTATTTGAAGCGGGAGAAAAATTGCTGCCACCTTGCCTGGCGATTGTTGATTCTTTTTGCAGCTCGGATGTGCAGAAGGTTGCTGTGGTCGGTCAGAATCTGGAACTGGTGTCTAGCTCCTTCCAGCCAGTGTCTCCATTCCACCAGGGCCTCGTGGACCGCCAATAACTCTCTATTCCCAGCATCAAAGTTCTGTTCGGCCTGAGTCAGACGTCTAGAGAAGAAGGCAACAGGGTGAATCAAATTGTCACTTTTGGATCTTTGAGAGAGAATTGCCCCAATCCCCGAGTCTGAGGCGTCCACCTCAACCAAGAAGGCAGTGTCCAAATCGGGGTGAACTAGAATGGGGGCGGAAACAAAACGCTCCTTTAGTTCCTCAAAAGCTTTCCTAGCCAAAAGAGTCCACACGAAAGGAACGTTTGTAGACGTGAGAGCATGGAGCGGTGCCGCAACCCTACTGAAGTTCTGGATGAATTGTCGGTAGAAGCTGGCAAAGCCGAGGAACCTCCGATGTTCCGTCCTTGTGGTTGGTTGCGGCCACTTCACCACGGCCTCCACCTTCTTCGGGTTGGGTCTTATATGACCCCTTTCGACCACAAATCCCAGGAATTCAACCGAAGAGGAGTGGAAGCAGCATTTTTCTGCCTTAACAAATAGAAAATTTTCCAAGAGGCGTTGCAGGTGATCAGAGAGGTTACGGGAGAAAATCAGAATATCGTCAAGGTACACAACCACGAATTGATCCAGCATGTCACGGAGGATGTCGTTAACTAGTGTTTGAAAAACTGCAGGTGCGTTAGTAAGTCCAAAGGGCATTACCCGATACTCATAATGCCCCATACGGGTGTTGAAGGCAGTTTTCCACTCGTCTCCCTTTCTGATACGTACCAGGTGATAGGCGTTCCGAAGATCCAGTTTGGTGAATATGGTTGCAGGTGCCAAGGACTCAAAGGAAGAGTTGAGTAGCGGAAGAGGGTACTTGTTTTTGATGGTAATGTTGTTGAGGTGACGGTAATCAATGCAGGGCCGAAGTGACCCGTCCTTCTTGGCCACAAAAAAGAATCTTGCCGCCAGTGGAGACTTGGACGGGGTAATGATGCCCGTGGCAAGACCCTCCGAAATGTACTTCCTCATGGCCTCCTTCTCTGGTAGAGACAAACTGTAAAGGCGACTAGACGGCAGGGTAGCGTTAGGGAGTAATTCAATGGCACAGTCATAGGGCCTATGAGGGGGTAGTCCCAGAGCACGTACCTTACTGAAGACCTCAGCTAGGTCGTGATAGCAAGCAGGAACCAGGGATAGATCAGCCTTGGGAGTCGGGGTAGTGGATTGGTGGACCGGTGGGGATGCCGACCCAAGACAGTTGGCCATACATGATGTGCCCCAAGCTAGGATTCTGCCGGAAGTCCAGGAAATATGGGGATTGTGGTGACGAAGCCAAGATCTTCCAAGCACAAGTGGGGCTACTGGAGCCTCCAGCACCCATAGGCTGATGGTCTCCTTATGGTTACCAGAAATGGTCATGGAAAGGGGCTCCGTGCGGTATTTGATGGGGCCCAATGGCCGTCCATCCAGGGCCTGTGCTGGCAGCGTCTTGTCCAGGAAGATCAAGGGAATGCCCATCTGCCGGGCGAACTTGTAGTCCAAAAGACTTTTGTCAGCTCCAGAGTCCACAAATGCCTGTACTTGAATGTTCCTCTTGTCCCAGGCCAGAATAGTGGGGAGCAGTATGTCTGGATTTTCTTCATTACGGAGGACTAAGGTATGGTTCACCTGGATAGTAGTGGTATTAGAGGAACGGTCTGGTTCCACCTCTGCCTTGAAGGTAGGCAGAGTTTGGCTCCTAGAGGCAGCTCTCTGGTCTCGCTCTGCTGCTCGCTCACAAAGTCTTAAGTCAAATTGGAGGGCCAGTTCAATGGGGTCTTTGCAGGAAAGAGGTCTGTCTCTCAGCAGACCATTTTTAATCTCTTCAGAGAGGCCGCGACGGAATGCGCTTTGGAGTGCCCTGTCCCCCCAACCGCTGTCTGCCGCCAGGGTCCGGAATTCCAGGGTATAGGCTGCCACGGAACGTGAGCCCTGTGAGATGGAGCGCAGATGTCCGGCCGCGTCTCCCCCATCCTTGGGGTGATCAAAAACAGCCTGAAATTCCACACGGAATGCAGAATAGTCGGAGTTGAGCCCCATGGTCCTGTCGACTGCGGCAGTAGCCCACTTGAGAGCCGGGCCGGAAAGCAAAGAAAATATAAATGCAATCTTGGCACCATCGGAGGAATAGCGGGAGGGCTGGTGACGAAAGATGAGGTCACATTGTACCAAAAACCCTCGACATAGTTCAAAGTCCCCCTCAAAGGGTCTAGGGCTGGCAATTCTGGGCTCTCGTTCCAGAATACTGTGTTCAGGTCTTCTGACTGGAGAAGCATGCGGGGGTTCCACAGGTCCTGGACTGGCTCCAGGGCACATGTTGTCCAGTCTGGAATGTAGTCGGGTAAAGTCTCTCTCTAATTTGTCCTCAAGGGCAGAAAAACGAACCTGATGTTCGCTAACCACGGAGCTAAGGATTGCCAGGTCGGAGGATCTGGATGTCCGGGGCTGGGGCTTACCGTTGTCACCTGGTTCCGACATGTTGTGGCCAGAACGTATTGTTGTATTCAAAGGGAAGGAGACGCCAACCAGGACAGAACTGCGGTTCTTTCAAGGTTTATTTTAAACCTTTGATAAATATGTGACATGTGTATGCTACTCTAAGTGAATGAGTGTCACTATGTGTAATATTAATAATGTAAATGTTACCCAGGGTTGTTGTCTGTGAGTGTTGGTTGTAATCTTTCGTCGAATCACGAGGGGCAAGAAGAAGAGGCAGTTCGTGGACAGACAATCGGTCGTGGGGAGGAGCGAGGCAGTGTAGTCTGGGTCCGAGCAGGGAGGTCGTGGATCGAGGAGGGCAGTCAGGAATCCGGTTGGATGTCGAAGGAAAAGGCTTGATCACGGAAGGCAGGGGAGTCACTGTGAACACACAAAGAGACATGAACCAGGGATACACAGAGAGAGAGCAAAGCAAAGGTGAGGAAATCACAAGGAAGGGGATGCCAAACGTGAAGCTTACGGGAATTTTAGCGACGTTCTGGCAAAGGTTCCTTGGGTCTGCTGGTCTTTATGCCGCTCCCTTTCATCAAGTTCAGGTGTGTCGATTGTTGATTGACTACAGGCTTGTTGCTTCGCAGGCGTGCTGCCCTCAGCACGAGTGGGGACAAGTCTGGTGCACTGTCAAAGGAGGCACATCTTGGCGCGCTGTCAGCAGAGGCGGCCACAGCTCCAGCCGCCGAGGAAACGTGGGTTCGACTCCGCGTCATGACACTTAACCTATTGTTACTATAACAATCTACAAGGTTAATACAGTTCGCTTCTCTTTCTTCCCCGCCATTTATCTGCTTTCTTTTGTATCTCTAGTTATCAATACATTGAAGTATTGTTGAATTTGAAACGATTGTATTTTTGTTAATAGATGTAATTATTGTTATTATTCACTATCAATAGTGCTATTGCGATTGGTATTTTTATTGTTCCATTTATAGTATAATAATGTTTATTGTCATTTCTGTGTTATTAATATTTACTTCACTAACTGCTTCTCTGCTTTCACTTTTACTATCATATTTGTACATATTGTATTTGCTTATACTGCTCTGTTGTTGTTGTCTCTCTGTCTTATCCCCCTCTGTCTTCCATTTCTTCTCTTTCTATCTTCTCCTGCTCCGACCCGGCTGCGCCAAATAATCAACATCCATTTAATAAAGTCAAACACAAATAAGGCAACAAGAAAAGTATTACACACTTCTCTTTTGTAAAGTAAATCTGTACAGCCGATATGGGCATATGTCATGAGGGCAGTTCTCTTGCTTTTTTTTGCCCCTTTTGTGTCTGTAAGTCTGCTACCCTGTCCTTAGACCCAGGTGTGCTGCCAGTCATCCGAGTCCACCTGTTGCTAATCAACTACCAGACTTAAAGCCTGGATCTCCACCCTGCCGGTGCCAGTTCGTCCGTTTCCTGCGGTAGAATCCAGCCCGAGCTCACTTACTCTGACATTTGCCCTGAACCCTTTGTAATTCCTGTTTTTTGCATTTCCTCAGGTGGAGGATAGACTTCTGACCCGGTTTTCCTGGAGCTGATCTTTTGTTACTACTAAGTTATTTTCTCCAGTTATTTTTGGTTATTAGAGATTTTTTTACTGATCTGCATTTGGATTGTTGTTTTTTTGACATACATCAACAATATGATTTGCCTAAGTAGCTAGATAGGACAAAAACAATTACAAATAATAATACATAAAAATAATTCACTCTTTTTTTAGCCTGATGTCCTCCATGTTATAGTTAGTTATTTAATTTCTTATTCCACTGTTAAATTTTTTTGTAATATTGCAATATTGTTCGAGTTGGTTGTATGCATTTAGTTTTTATTTTGTCCATATTTGCTAAAAATGTTGTACCATGTATACATTGCTATCTTATTCAAATTGCATTATTATTTTTAATTTCAGGTGCATAAGGAAACAGGTAGAGAGAGACATGAGTGATTTGCAAACACAATCGCCGTAACTATTTCGACTTTCAATATGTGATTGACTCAGGGTGAACACATTTTGGAGTCGATAGAACACCACTCATGTTGATACTTTTTTAATTGAATTTAGCAATAACATTTAACCATTTTGTAATTTGTCTTTGATTTGTTGGTCTTTAATCACAATAAAACACAGATTTGTTGGCAAACAACAAATATTTTTATCAACACACTTATTCGCCGTTAACTATTTCGACTGTCAATATGTGATTGACTCAGGGTGAACACATTTTGGCGTCGATAGAACACCACTCATGTTGATACTTTTTTAATTGAATTCAGCAATAACATTTGACCATTTTGTCGTTTGTCTTTGATTTGTTGGTCTTTAATCACAATAAAACACAGATCTGTTGGCAAACAAAAAATATTTTTATCAACACACTTATTTGTGTACTTTTAAGTCAATAGTAGAAAATAATTTTGAAAAAACTACTACTATCTTGGAATGATGTTCGAAAACCAGTTCTCCCGATTGTTCGATAAGAAAAAGAACCAATTCCATGGATTCAAATCCTTTTTGAGAAACGGTTCACATTATTGGAGCCACTATAGTAAAGACAAAGATTTGGTTCTCTATTCGAATCCCTGGGAACAAATCCCGTGTCACAGGAAATGTCCTGTGGCAAGTCACAGGAAATGACATAGCTCAGGCATTCGACAGCAGATACAGAAGCAGCAACATCAACGGACCGTAAAAAACGCTCCAAAGGAATGGCTTGACCTTACTAAGAAATACGACAAGGAAACAGCTATCTGCAATTATTACCAGGCTTCGCTTTCCTGTAAGGGGAGCAGTTCAACAAACACGATGAAACTGTCTGGCTTCCCACTGACAGTTTGTTTGTGTTTTAGTTTTTTCTCTGCGTGTGTTTAGTATTTTTTGTTTTTAGTTCCTGTCATGTCGATGTCGCTCTTGTCGTTGCTACCTGTCGTGTCGTATCATGTCTTGTCAATGCATCTGTGCAGTTAGTTTTATTTTATTGTGGTTTTTAGCTTTTTGCCTTTTGTTCCCTGCTTCCAAGTTTGTTTTCATATTACATGTACGACTTCTGTTTCCTGCTCGAGACCTGCTAACTTCCACGCTAGACCATTTTGTTTTTGCTAGCTTCCATGCTAAGCTCCGTTTCTTTTCTAGTTCCCATGCTAGCTCTTTTTGTTTGTTATCCGCCAACGTTAGTGCTTTTTGTTTGTACCCTTTGTTTGTTTTTTTCTTAGTATTTTAAATTAAATCATGTTTTCCTGCAAAATGCCTCCCTCCTTCTCTGCATCTTGGGGTTCGTCTACAACAAACCCTGTCAGGGGTTCGTCTAGAACAAACTCTGTCAAGGGTTCGTCAAACATGGGTGTCAAACTCTGGCCCGCGGGCCAAATTTGGCCCACCATTAAATTTCATTTGGCCCTTGAGGCAATATCAAATTAACATTAGAGCTGGCCAGCCGGTAACACCAAATTCACCGCTAATACTCATACTTGCCAACTCTCACGATTTTCCTGGGAGACTCCCGAAGTTTAGTGCCCTTCCCGAAAATCTCCCTGGGCAACCATTCTCCCGATTTCCACCCGGATAACAATATTGTGAGCGTGCCTTAAAGGCACTGCCTTTAGCGTCCTCTACAACATGTCGTCACGTCCTCTTTTCCTCCATACAAACAGCGTGCTGTCCAAGTCACATAATATATGCGGCTTTCACACACACATATGCGAATGCCACGCATACTTGGTCAACAGCCATACAGCTCACACTGAGGGTGTCCATATAAAAAACTTTAACATTGTTACAAATATGCGCCACACTGTGAACCCACACCAAACAAGAATGACAAAACACATTTCGGGAGAACACCCACACCATAACACAACATAAACACAACAGAACAAATACCTAAAACCCCTTGCAGCACTAACTCTTCCGGAACGCTACAATATACACCCCCGCTACCACCAGACCCCGCCCACCTCATTTTTGAATTTATTAGCCTGTGGAAAAAGTTAATGTTGATATGTACCTCAGAAGGCTGCAAATAGAAAAGAGGCATTATTTTTTTTTTTAATTGTATTTAATATACCGCTGATGTTTTTTTGTTTGTTTTTTGAAAGTTGATTTTACACTATTACATTACAGTATATAAGCTCTGCCTATTCCATGGGAGGAAGCCTGAGTAGCCGGAGGGTTCCCACGCAGTCACAGGGAGAACATGCCAACTCCACACAGAAAGATCCCGAGCCTGGGATTGAACCCAGGACTACTCAGGACTGCCCTATTTAAACTTGTTCAATATTCATTGCAAAACTAGTTTGGGTCCCTATTAAAAGGTTAATTGTTTCAACCTTGGCCCGCGGCTTTGTTCAGTTTTGAATTTTGGCCCACTCTGTATTTGAGTTTGACACCCCTGGTCTACAACAAACTCTGTCAGAGTTTGTTGTAGACTGCACAATTGTCATCTATAACAGGCAGTAGTGTTAGGATCGGATCAAGTGGGGGTGACCCCGGGATGCAGAATCGGGAAGCCAGGTAGAATTATAACAAAATAATAATTTAATATGTCCAAAAGTTCAACATAAGGCGATGGGGCAGAAAAGGCACACCATGTGAACTAAATGAAACAGGTTCCCCATTGGTCGGCAGTGGAAACGCCAGGGCGCACTAGGGCGCAGGGTAAAAGTCTCTACTGCCTCAAGGAGGCTAGAAAACAAACACAAGGTTAGGCAAAACACGAATGATGAAAAACAACATACCAAGGCTGATGTTGTAAAACGGGCGTCTGCACGTGGGAGGTACAGGAAACAATAACCGGCAGGACCCAGCTGTCGGTGAGGAGCTTAAATACACCTCAGTATGGATTAGTTGCAGGTGTGCCTCGCTGGGGACTAATTACTGAAGAAAAACAGACACCATAAACAAGAAAAAGACAGGGAAATGACAAAACACAACACAGTAGTCTTGTAATAAAGAAGCAGCAGAGGCGACATCCGCTTTTTGCAGTAGGACCTCTGCATCAACCCCGTTAGATGAACCCAGCACATAAGAACGGAGACAGTCAGCACACAAAAAACGTTGGAGGCAAACACATATGGGCGGATTGGTCTCCAAGCCTATAACACCACTGCAACAGAGCAAAATGAACCAGATTAATGAAAATAATTGCTAGAGACTACCAACCATTTTCAGTTGTGGGTTTCAATCAGGAGTTCGAGGAAATCCATCGTATGTCCTGCCCAGCAGAAGCATCATATCCAGACTTAAGATGGCTCCTGCTGTTTGCATTACAATTGACTGATGGATGTCTGGCACTGACACAGCAAATGGTTATATGTCTGTTACCTGTCATGATTTAAATGACTTCAAATTGGAGTCAAATTTTTTGGACGCTTTTGAAGTGTGAGACAACCACACAGCCACAAATCTTGCTGAAAAACTGTACAGCAGACCTGGGCAAAGTAAGGCCCGGGGGCCACATGCGGCCCGTTAAGCTTTTCAATCCGGCCCGCCGGACATTCCCAAATAATTTTTTTAGATCGCTAAGATTAAAAACTGTAGCTGCCATTATGATGTGCAGTGATGTTTTCTAATGACCGTAAGTCTTGAACTATACTAAGTATTTCAATGCTTGAAATCGCCGCTTTTGTATGATACTTTAGTGACTAGTGTTGTCCTGATATCAATATTATTTCGGTACTTTTCGGTACTCTTCGATGCTTTTCTAATTAAAGGGGACCAGAAAAAATTGCATTATTTGCTTTATTTTAACAAAAAATCTTACAGTCTGGCGGACCAGTACTTTTCAGAAGCGGTATGGTACCGGATATGATTCATTAGTATTGCGGTACTATACTAATACCTGTATACCGTACAACCCTATGAGTTACTATGGTAATCTACTTCACAGCAGGTCAGACAAGGCACCAAGTAGTGTGGGTGGGGAGCGTTTCCACAGATTGTTTCCAGCGCGGCCAGCCTTAAAGGTGAAGATTATCACAATTTCAAAAGGGTTAAAACAAATAAAAATCAGTTCCCAGTGGCCCGTTTTATTTTTCGAAGTTTTTTTCAAAATTTGACACCTCCCGGAATATCCCTAAAAAAAGCTTTAAAATTCTTGATTTTCGCTATTTGCAATGCGACTGTCCATTTCCCTGTGAGTTCATACAGGGCTGCCAATACAAACAACATGGCGGTTACCACAGCAAGATATAGCGACATTAGCTCGGATTCAGACTCGGATTTCAGCGGTTTAAGCGATTCAACAGATTATGCATGTATTGAAACAGATGGTCGGAGTATGGAACAGATAGCGAAAACGAAATTGAAGAAGAAATTGAAGCTATTGCGCGAATAGCTATTGACGCTATTCGGCCATAGCATGGGTGTACCTAATGAAGTGGCCCATAGCATGGCTGCCATATTAGCATCGCCGGTAAAATGTGCAGACCAAACGATCAGGATTTTCGTATCTTGTGACACTGGAGCGACTTAAATCCGTCAATTGGTAAGTGTTTGTTTCGCATTAAATGTGGGTATCTAGTTTCAAATGTACATACAGCTAGCGTAAATAGCATGTTAGCATCGATTAGCGTAGCATGTTAGCATCGATTAGCTGGCAGCCATGCTGTGACCAAATATGTCTGATTAGCACATAAGTCAACAACATCAACAAAACTCACCTTTGTAAATTTGTTGACTTAATCGTTGTAAATGCATCTGCAGGTTATCCATACATCTCTGTGCCATGTCAGTCTTAGCATCCCCGGTAAAATGTGCAGACACTCTGGCAAATTCAATGGCGTTCTGGCGGCAGATTTCTTGCCAGTGGTGCAACTTGAATCCCTCCCTGTTAGTGTTGTCACACCCTCCGACAACACACCGACGAGGCATGATGTCTCCAAGGTTCCAAAAAATAGTCGAAAAATTGGAAAATAACAGAGCTGAGACCCGGTGTTTGTAATGTGAAAATGAAAATGGCGGGTGTATTACCTCGGTGACGTCACGTTCTGATGTCATCGCTAAAAGACCGATAAACAGAAAGGCGTTTAATTTGCCAAAATTCACTCATTTAGAGTTCGGAAATCGGTTAAAAAATACATGGTCTTATTTCTGCAACGTCAAGGTATATATTGACGCTTGCATAGGTTTGGTGATGATGTTCCCCTTTAAGGCGGGTGTCAGGGACAGACGCGGAAGGAGGTTTTTACAAGAAAGTTCTAAACCTTAGTGATATATCACATACATCAGATTGTAGGTGGGTTTATTTTTTACCCTTTGCGTTTATATTTTGCTGTGTATGTTGCATTTTTGTGGCATTTGGCTTGATTGTAAAATATGTTGACTGAAAAGGGGGTGACGTTCATATGTTGTCAATATTCAGGGTTTTATCCTTCATAGAAAGCATTTAAATTCCATTCCATTTTTAAGGCGGTCTGTCACAACGTTTTAGCATTCAATTCGACTTTATTTTGAGGTTTTGTATTAGTTTTCGTAAAAATATAAATACCGGCCCAAAGACACATTTTTTTTCTCTAAATTTGGCCCCCGAGTCAGAATAATTGCCCAGGCCTGCTGTACAGGATAGCAACGGGGTATCACAGACAAGATTGTTGCTTGTGTGAGTGACGGGGCAGCCAACATAAAGAAGGTCATTGATGATATACTGCACTGGAAACACCTCAGATGTTTTGCACATATATTAAATGTCATTGTGAGAAATGGAGTCCAACAGCCTAAAATTGAAGAGGTCGTCACCAAAGTCAAATATATAAAAGGAAAATACACGCCAAAGCACAGTGGCCTCTGCTAAACTGAAGGAGGTGCAGCTGCGGATGGTACAGCCCCAACGAATTCAACCTATTACAATGTTAAAGTGGATCACAGAGGTCCAGGATCCACTCATCTCCTCCTTGGCTCCGGTGACCCTCAATTGTAATCACTGTCCCTAGAAGAGTGGGAACTTGCACGGAAACCTGGTCAGTGCCCTTGTGGTTAGAGTGTCCGCCCTGAGATCGGTAGGTCGTGAGCTCAAACCCCGGCCGAATCATACCAAAAACTATAAAAATGGGACTACTGCTTGGCACTCAGCATCAAGTGTTACAGTTAGGGGTTAAATCACCAAAATGATTCCCGAGTGCAGCCGCCGCTGCTGCTCACCGCTCCCCTCACCTCCAGGGGCGTGGAACAAGGGGATGGGTAAAATACAGAGAGTAATTCCAACACACCTAGTGTGTGTGTGAATATCAGCGGTCCTTTAACTTTAACTTGTAAAAGAGGCCTGTGAGGTCCTCCAGCCGTTTGAAGAAGTGACAGTGGAACTGATTTCAGAGTGGTATGTAAACATAGTTAAATCATGCATATACTGTATTCATATATCTTTTGTAACATATTATACTGCAACTGAATGGTTGTAAACAAAAAAAAAACAATTTGAGATTGGTTCAAAGCTGTTCTAATGGCAAGAGTGGTCCAGAGAGCGACTATACACCGGCAGAAAACTCACAAGCCAATTTGTGACATGGTTGACATCCTCATGGCAGAATTGTCTAAGCGGTTGGGGGCGATTGAGCAGATGAGTCTGTTTGCAGATGCTACATTGCGAGACCCTAGGATAAAAAAAACATGCAATTGATATTGATTGTGGATCGGTGCGGCCCTGGCAGTGTTGTTTAAATTATCCTATATTAGTCTGCCATGTCTGGACATATGACATGACATTTATACAAACCCCGTTTCCATATGAGTTGGGAAATTGTGTTAGATGTAAATATAAACAGAATACAATGATTTGCAAATCCTTTTCAACCCATATTCAGTTGAATGCACTATAAAGACAAGATATTTGATGTTCAAACTCAAACTTTATTTTTTTTTGCAAATAATAATTAACTTAGAATTTCATGGCTGCAACACGTGACAAAGTAGTTGAGAAAGGGCATGTTCACCACTGTGTTACATCACCTTTTCTTTTAACAACACTGGGAACTGAGGAAACTAATTGTTGAAGTTTTGAAAGTGGAATTCTTTCGCATTCTTGTTTTATGTACAGCTTTAGTCGTTCAACAGTCTGGGGTCTCCGCTGTCGTATTTTACGCTTCATAATGCGCCACACATTTTTGATGGGAGACAGGTCTGGACTGCAGGCGGGCCAGGAAATTACCTGCATTGTTTTTTTACGAGGCCACGCTGTTGTAACACTTGTCTTGCTGAAATAAGTAGGGGCGTCCATGATAGCGTTGCTTGGATGACAAGATATGTTGCTCCAAAACCTGTATGGACCATTCAGCATTAATGGTGCCTCTACAGATGTGTAAGTTACCCATGCCTTGGCCACTAATACACCCCCATACCATCACAGATGCTGGCTTTTGAACTTTGAGCCTATAACAATCCGAATGGTTATTTTTCTCTTTGTTCTGGAGGACACCACGTCCTCTGTTTCAAAATATAATTTGAAATGTGGACTCGTCAGACCACAGAACACCTTTCCACTTTGCGTCAGTCCATCTTAGATGAACTCTGGCCCAGCCAAGCCGGCGGCGTTTCAGGATATTGTTGATAAATGGGTTTTGCTTTACATAGTAGAGTTTTAACTTGCACTTACAGATGTAGCGACCAACTGTAGTTACTGACAGTGGTTTTATGAAGTGTTCCTGAGCCCATGTGGTGATATCCTTGACACACTGATGTCGGTTTTTGATGCAGTACCACCGGAGGGGTCAAAAGTCCTAATATCATCGCTTACGTGCAGTGATTTCTCCAGATTCTCTGAATTTTTTGATGATTTTACAGACCGTAGATGGTAAAATCCCTAAATCCCTTGCAATAACTCGTTGACAAATGTTGTTCTAAAACTGTTTGACAATTTGCTTATAAAGTGGTGACCCTCACCCCAACTTTGTTTGTGAATTACTTAGCATTTAATTGAAAATGTTTTCATACCCAATCATGGCACCCACCTGTTCCCAATTGTTACGCCTGTTCGGCATTGAGGTGCCAGTTTGATTCCCTCGAGGATGCGTCGAACGATAACACAACAAAGGTAAGGTTTAAATATTTACTTGAATAACAAAACACTGAAGCTACGCAAACGGCAAACAAAAGATGCTAGCCTGTGAGCTAGGAAGTACAAACAGACTAACACTTGGCATGAAGGCACAAAATGTAAAACAAATAGAATTAGCCTGAGAGCTAAGAAATAGCAGGTGGCTTAGCATATGAGCTAGTGAGAAAATACATACAGTCATAACGTTGCGTGAAAGCAAGCTAGAGTCCCAGGCAGAAGAATGAAAAGAGGAAGGCTTATAAAGGGAAGGTGATTAACAGAGAACAGGTGTGCAGGAACCGGGAGTAACAGATGAAACTAATAAGTAACCATGGTGGTGGATTAAACGGGAAATAAACGGATCAAACGGAGAATGAGAACAAAGATGGAAAAATAAACAATAATATGTGAAGATCCGAGTCACGGATCGCAACACCAATAAGCCTGCACACCTGTGGGATTTCTCATATAAGTGTTTGATGACCATTCCTCAACTTAACAGTATTTATTGTCACCTTTCTCAACTTCTTTGTCACGTGTTGCTGGCATCAAATTCTAAAGTTAATGATTATTTGCAAAAAAAAAAGTTTATAAGTTTGAACATCAAATATGTTGTCTTTGTAGCATATTCAACTGAATATGTGTTGAAAATGATTTGCAAATCATTGTATTCCATTTATATTTACATCTAACACAATTTCCCTACTCGTATGGAAACGGGGTTTGTAATTTTAACTTTTCTACATCACTAAAAATTATATTGTATGTTGCTGTATATATACTTTGACCCAGCAGATTTGGTCACATTTTAAGTAGACCCCAAAAAAATTCATTAGAGAACCAAACTTCCTAATGTTTTTTGTGACAAACAAGTATGTGCTCCAATCACTCTATCACAAAAAAAAAAATAACGGTTGTAGAAATTATTGGAAACTCAAGACAGCCATGAGACTATGTCCTTCACAAATGTATGTAAACCTTTGACCACGATAGTATACAACCCACCCAACCATTTTTGGTTCACAAAACTTGCATTTGAATGCAGGAGATGCTGTGACAAGAGTGGTTGGGGCAAAATCAAGGGCAACAAGACCATTGCCACCAGTGGCTAAACCCAACACAGAAATAGAAGCGGGTAACTCTTCTGTCAGTCCATCTGGTCAGCCAGTGCCTGTAATGGGGGCTGATTTTGAGGAGTGGATTGCCTCCGAAACCCTTCGACAGAGGCAATGTTAGAAATTAAAGGGGTTCCTGTCCGAGGTGCTTTATTTGGATGAGTTTTATTTTTTGTTATAGACATACATCGTTGTTATTATAATATTGCACTGTTGTACTTTGACACACTGTTAAAATGTGTATTGTTATTGTTAGAAGAGCTCAGTCTTCAAATGAAAAATAAACACTTTGTGACGATTTGTCACATTACGTTTTCGTTATGCTTTCTGAACTTGTTTATTTCCTGTGTAGTGCTCGTATTTTCAATTCCTTTTCCTGCTTCTCTCCCTGAGCACTCTGTCCCCTCACCTGCTGCTGATTGGCAGCCTGGGCACACCTAGCTGTGATCATCAATCAGGCTGCTATTTATGCCTGCCTCGCCCTCCAGTCAGGGCTCGAGGATTGTTAAATGTTACTAACTCAGTTTGCTGTAGGCTGCTTATGCTTTTGTGCACTAGCTGCTGCACCTCCTCGTGCTACCTGTGAGAATTAAAAGACTCTTACCTGTATGTCGCCCTCCGGTCTTCTTCATCTTGGGGTCACAACTACTGGTTTGTGACATACTTGACATTAATATGTTAGTTGCTATTATATTTATTGTTTTAAAATTAGCAATATGAATGTGGGGAAGAAACAGAACTTCGTCAGAAGGAGTCGACAGAAAGACAGCGCGGGAATTAGATCAAATAAATGTAAACTTCAGATTAACTGTGAGTAAACGCTGCAGTTTATCAACACAAATTGAATTCATCTTAAATTATTTTCATAATTGTAGGATCAATACTGTTACCTCTAAAATTTTGCATCGTTAACTTTTGCGAGCGTTATCAAATGGGATTACTTGTTACGTATGGTCGAGTCTCTACGCATGCGCCTTGTGACGGTCCCCAGTCAATCACAATCACAATGAGGGAATCAAGTGAACATTGTGTGTGGTTCTGCACAGTGATGGCAAAACTTCTTGGAAAATTTAATAAACTAAGTTACAAGTTACTCCCGTTTAATGTAGCTGAACTATAGCGGAAGCTATCCTCTGAGAATTGTAGCAAGCTGCACTACAAGCTATGTGGCAAAAGTAGCTTGCTATATCAAAGCTACATTTAAGGGTATATATATTTTTGAGTATAAAATCAATGACTATAAGTGTACAAATGGACCCAATAAGGGCTCATTACTATTAATTATCTGTCATTTAGCTGGGGACCCCCTACAACTACCTCTAGGGATCCCCTGCTCTCCACTGTATGTATTTAGTTTGCCATCTCTTTGGCTCACCCCTACAATGTTAATAATGTGTTCTACCTACAGGGGAAAAAAAACAGCATATATTGTACAAACCCCGTTTCCATATGAGTTGGGAAATTGTGTTAGATGTAAATATAAACGTAAAACAATGATTTGCAAATTATTTTCAACCCATATTCAGTGGAATATGCTACAAAGACAACATATTTAAAGTTCAAACACATAAACATTTATTTCTTTTGTAAATAATCATTAAATTTAGAATTTGATGCCAGCAACACGTGACAAAGAAGTTGGGAAAGGTGGCAATAAATACTGATAAAGTTGAGGAATGCTCATTAAACACTTATTTGGAACATCCTACAGGTGTGGAGGCTAATTGGAAACAGATGGGTGCCATGATTGGGTATAAAAACAGCTTCCCAAAAAATGTGCACCCCTTTGTCCACAACTGCGTAAGCAAATAGTCAAAAAGTTTAAGAACAATGTTTCTCAAAGTGCAATTGCAAGAAATGTAGGTATTTCAACATCTACGGTCCATAATATCATCAAAAAGTTCTGAGAATCTGGAAAAATCACTCCCTCAAGCGGCATGACCAGAAACCAACATTGAATGACCGTGACCTTTGTTCCCTCAGATGGCACTGTATTAAAAAACAATATCAGTCTCTAAATGATATCGTGACATAGACTCAGGAAGACTTCAGGAAACCACTGTCACTAAATACAGTTCGTGGCTACATCTGTAAGTGCAAGTTAAAGCTCCACTATGCAAAGCGAAAGCCATTTATCAACAACATCCAGAAACGCCACCGGCTTCTCTGGGCCCGAGACCATCTAAGATGGACTGATGCAAAGTGGAAAAGTGTTCTGTGGTTTGTGGAGTCCACATTTTAAATTGTTTTTGGAAACTATGGACATTTGTGTCCTCAGGAGCAAAGAGGAAAAGAACCACCCGAATTGTTATAGGCACAAAGTTCAAAAGCCAGCATCTATGATGGTATGGGGGTGAATTAGTGCCCAAGGCATGGGTAACTTACACATCTGTGAAGGCACCATTAATGCTGAAAGGTACATACAAGTTTTGGAGCAACATATATTGCCATTCAAGCAACGTTATCAAGGACGCCCCTGCTTTTTTCAGCAAGACAATGCCAAGCCACGTGTTACAACAGTGTGGCGTCATAATAAAAGAGTCCGGGTACTACGCTGGCCTGTCTGTAGTCCAGACCTGTCGCCTACTGAAAATTTTGAAGCCAAAAATACGACAACAGACACCCTGGACTGTTGAACAACTTAAGCTATACATCAAGCAAGAATGGGAAAGAATTCCACCTGAAAAGCTTCAAAAATGTGTCTCCTCAGTTCCCAAACATTTATTGAGTGTTGTTAAAAGAAAATGTGATGTAACACAGTGGTGAACATGCCCTTTCCCAACTACTTTGGCACGTGTTGCAGCCATGAAATTCTAAGATTATTATTATTTGCAAAAAAATAAAAATAAAGTTAATGAGTTTGAACATCAAATACCTTGTCTTTGTAGTGCATTCAATTGAATATGGGTTGAAAAGGATTTGCAAATCATTGTATTCCGTTTATATTTACATCTAACACAATTTCCCAACTCCTAAGGAAACGGGTTTTGTATGTTGAAAAGAAAAATATGAACTTGTGTGTTGTTTGGGAACAGTTAGTAATGGTTATGTGCTGTAAAACTTTTCATGAACTCAACTCACCTTTGGCGTGTCTTGCTAAATTTGTGTTCCACATCTTCGATGAAGATGATTTTGGTTTACAGAGTAAACAACTAAAAACTAAGGTTTTGGGCATAGTTTTCTCTAAACATATTAATCTGTCTAAACTTGTCCAAGAACACGCATTATTGTGGGTTTCCTGGACATCGTCTTCATCACTAAAGGAAAAATCTAATATGCGAGAGACTTCCTCTGCCATTTTCAACTATGTTTCTTATTTTTGAGCAGTTAGCTTGAAGCGTCCTTCTATATCTGACTCCCTCGTCGTCATGTGACATCATTGCGTGTCTGTTATGGTTTTGCTTACTAGTTTCGATGACCTGCCTTATCTTGCCTCTGAATGGCATGTCCGTATTCTTTCGCCCCTAATCTTTGTCGATTGTGACTCAACCAATCATCATGGATTTTCTGCGTATGCATGGATGTTCTCATTTATCCAGGTCAAGGTTTGATTTTTTCCCTCTTACACACATGTAAGAGGGATGTGTGCTATGGCTATGAGTTGGGTTTTTTTCTCCCTTGGCCTCAGTCTGGACCCCCTCTCCATGGGCCCAGGCTTGGACCGATTTTTTTTTTTCATCCCCCCATTGTTTACCTGTATCTCACCTTTTTGTAAGGGGCGTCGGAAGTTGGCAGACCTGTCAGCGATCCTGTTCTGTCTCTCTGTAATGTTTGATCCGGTTCTGTCTCCCTGTGATGTTTGTCTGATCTTGAATGGGATTGTGCTGAACATTTTAATTTCCCCTCCGGGATTAACATAGTATTTCTGATTCTGCTCGTATTTTCTCCTTTTTTTGGCCTGGATTTGCAGTCCATTTTCCCTCTTTGTAGCTTTGATGTAAGCAGAAGAGAATCACATTTACCATCACTACTCATCATCATGTCTACAACAGGATCATGTTTTATATCCTGACCAAATACCTGTGAGAAAGCAGCATCCACAGCTTCTGCGGTCTCAGTGCTATTGATGGAATGTTCCATCAGGGTTCAGATACCACCAATAAGAGGAGACTACATTAACCACAAGTCATTTTGTTCTGTCTTCCAAGAGATTGTGGATGAGAGAGGGAGAATCATTGACATTTTTTATGGAGCATCGGGGAAAGTCCTTAATCCTAGGATGTTGAGGGCTTCTACACAACATTGCAGGAGAAGACGGGTGACAGCAGCTTGCTGGGAGACAGTGTCTACATTGGACAAGCGTTTCCTTTTGTCATCACTCCTAAGCATGACAATGGTGCTCTAACTGAGGCTGACGGGAAGCAAAATTTCAGGATCAGCTATGAGTGTTATTGTCTACAAATCTGTAGAACACGCGGCTTGATGCAGTGGTGGTGATCATCATTGTAGCTTTTTTATTTGAACAAGTGCATGGGTGCAGCCGATTTTTCAGAAAACACCAAAATGCATGCCTGAGAAGGGCAGATGAAAATGTGTAGAGGACACATCCTAAATGATGCTGCCTTGAACCACCAACTTTCTTTCAGTTAGCCAATCTTCCTTGGCCCTCTGTGATTCTTGGTGGCGCCTCTGACTGGCAACCTCAAACTCATGGATAAGCTGAGGAGGCCCTGTTGTTTTCCGCCAACGTTTACAAGGTCGTGTCATTGTGGTGCTGGAGCAATAGGCAACGGGTGTTCGAGGTGCCGTGACACCTGAAGGCCTAAGCGCACCTATGGCATTCTTACTTCTACCCCAGATGACGTGCATACCACAGAGAAAATTATGTTGAGAGTAGTGTTGTCCTGATACTAATATTTTGGAATCGGTACCAAAATTATTTCCACATTTTTTAGTACTTTTCGATATTTTTCCAAATAAAGGGGACCAAAAAAATGGCATTTTTGGCTTTATTTCAACAAAAAATCTTACAGTACGTTAAACATTTTTTTGTTTGAATGATTGAAACTTTTATTAGTAGATTGCACAGTACAGTACATATTCCGTACAATTGACCACTGTATGGTAACACCCCAATAAGTTGTTCAACTTGTTTGAGTCGGGGACCACGTTAATCAATTCATGGTATGTATGTTTGTTATTGCACATTTGTCCTTAAATAAAATAGTGAACATACGAGGAAATGTGTCTTTTATTAGTAAGTAAACAAACAAAGGCTCCTATTTAGTCTGCTGACGTATGCAGTAACATATTGTGTTATCTATATTCTATTATTTTGTCAACATTATTAAGGACAAGTGGTAGAAAATGAATAATTAATCTACTTGGTCATTTTCTGTTAATTTCTGCTGACTTTCTCTTTCAACATGTTCTATCTATACTTCTGTTAAAATTTAAAAATCACTTATTCTTCTGTTGTTTGATACTTTACATTAGTTTTGGATGCTACCACAAATTTGGGTATCAATCTGATACCAAGTATTCAAAGTCTTCATGTGTCCAGGGACATAATTCCTGAGCTTATAATCATAATATAAAAAAAAAGAAAAAAAAAGAAGATGTTTTGTCAACGTAATCATGGTAGTATCGACTAGATACGCTCCCGTACTTGATATCATTACAGTGGATGTTAAGTGTGGATCCACCAATGCCGTTTGTTTACATTTTGATGCCGGTGAGCTACGGTGTGTAGTAAAGCATGTTTAGCTCCTCCTTGTCTTGCAGGGATGATACTCGTAAGAATCTGACTTTATTTGTCGCCATGAGGCGAAGATTAGTGATTTAGAAGTAGCTAAAACACTGCTGACTGCGGCTAAACTTGAGCTGCTAGCTAGCCAGCTAGCAGCTAAATATACATATATATATATATATATATATATATATGTATATGTAATATATATATATATATATATAAATAAATATATATATATGTATATATATATATATATATATATATATATATTAGGGCTGGGCAACGATTAAATAATTTAATCGAAGTTAATCGCACTATTTCTCCGATTAATCGCGATTAACTGCATTGTATACGCAAAGCCCAATAATGAATTCAAAAGTAGAGTGTAATGCACCTTTATTGGAATATTCTCCCACATGAACAAAAGCGCCAAAACATTTGTTGTGTAAACAGTCCTTGTTAAACAGTAGCAGTTAAATAGCATATTTTATGAAAATCAACTCAAAAAATGTAAATACAAACATTTAAGCTTATTGCCACTGCCAGGGTATTGAAGTTATCCTGTTTGTTATGGAAAATAAATATAATCTACATACAAATCTCTGAGCCACAATCATAACATCTGAACAGGCAATTTCTGAAGTAACAGCAGAAACATTTTTTTTTATCAGGGCTCTTATGTTTAGAAAACCTATATTATAGATAGTGGGCTGTTTTAGGTAATTTTTTAATCAAATTATCCGTAGTAGCAATATTAATAATGTTGTGTTTATTCTGCATAGTGCACTTAAAATAATTATGTCCATATTTAGGAATTGATATGGTGGGAATTTTCCGATTGTTTGCTTGGTGCTTTGATAAACTGAACGCATATACATGGTACTATATTGTGATGTTATGAGCCAGGGAAAAAACAAACTACCCTACCCAGCATACAACAGGAGTGACGAGCATGCGCGGTAGCCCGGTATAGGTTGTGTCGCCATGACGGCATCTGTATATTGTGTTATGCACGCTCTGAAAGCAAACGTTAAGAACTCAGCCAACACTCCTCGTCTGCATTATTGATAAATAGACAGACAACACATATACTCCGCTGCTTCACAGGCCGCTGGATATAGCCGGCAAAGTATTCCTATGCTAGCTAGCCGGTCTAGCAAGCACGCGTCATTCAGTCCAAAACGGCCCGATCTATCCACATTCAGAATTGTCTGGCAGTCGTAAGTGATCCAGGAGTGACCACGCTGTGAGCCAGCCATGAAATTTGCAGAATTGTCCAGTATTTTTGCCAAATGTTCCATCTTTACCAAGAGCCCCTCGACGCCGAAGCCAATCCGGGTGACGCCATCTTGTTAAGAAAAGGCGTTAACAAAATAAAAGCATGTAAACAACATATGCAAATGTGCGATAAAATAATTACCGGCGTTAATAGATTGATGAGTTAACTCGTAATTAATGCATTAAATTGCCCACCCCTAATATATATATATATATATATATATATATATATATATATATATATATATAATATGGATACAAAGCTCGTAGAAGCCAGAAGAATATTCAAAGTTTCTTCTGAAGATAAATATATATATATATATATATATATATATATATATATATATATACATATATATGTATATATTTATTTATATACACATGGGGTCAGTGTTATAACTTCACCTTTAGTCTTAGTTGTTAAGCCAAAATGTGTCCGTTCTCCCTTCTTTGTCTACACACTGCGTCTGTTTGTAAGTACTCTGTGATTGTGCACTGCCGAACATGTTCTTCTGCTTGTAGACCAGCAATGACACAACGTGACGACAACAGGGGCGCGGGAGGTGGTGGACCGGTACTTTTCAGAGGCGGTATAGTACCGAATACGATTCTTTAGTATCGCTGTACTATACTAATACTGGTATACTGTAATAACCCAAGTTGTGAGTCCCTCCCAAAAGTTAATCAATATCAGTAAAATATTACTAGTGAATGCTCCCTTTTCCTGTAAACGTATTGTTGTACTTATTTTGTTTGTATCCATCTACAAGACTTGTTCAGGATGTACGCTGCCTTCCGTCCGATTGTAGCTGAGATAGGCACCAGCGTCCCCTGCTATCCCAAAGGGAATAATCGGTAGAAAATGGATGGATGGATGGGCTTGGTTTCCTGAGGTCAGCTGTGACTCCAGCTTACCTGCAAAAATAATGAGGATAGGCAGTATAGAATATGGATACAAAGCTCGTAGAAGCCAGAACAAAATTCAAGGTTTGTTCTGCCGAGAAAAAATATTGTATGTCAATTTAAAATTATTTTTACTTTTTGAGCAGATTGTGAAAAATACATCTTCAAGATGTGCTGGGACTTATCATCATCATCAGTGAGTGTTATTGGGTGTTACGGGTCTTTCAACATCAGACACACTCCGTGACGACCCGACCCAGCAACGTTTGCCCCCGTAGCTGTGGGATCCCCTGATGGTATTGATGGCTGTGGCTATCCTGCCTGCAACTGCTTTCAGCACCTGGTTATGGCGCCAGTGATAGCGCCTGTCTCCAAGGGCTTTTGGGCAGCTGGTAAAAAGGTGTTCCAGGGATCCCAGAACTCTACGCTTAGCTTTTTTACTAGTAGCACCGGTGCTACTAAATTAAAAAAATAGTAGCGCAGAACATTTTTAGGAGCAATAGGAAATGTCTTTAATGTCATTTCATTTATTTGATCATTTAATTATTAACACTCAAAGTACACATGTGTACTCATACATATAAACACAATGTCAACATAAGGCCTACTGTATTGCTCAATTAAACACAGACAACATCCCGAAACTGTCACTGACTGAGTGTAGGGCTGGGCGATATGGAGTAAAACGCCTATCCTAATAAAGTTTGGCCCATTAAGTAATCCATAAACGGAAATATTTGCTGACATGAGTAAATATCTCCACCATGCCTTGATTTTAAATTTCCGGGACTGATCGGGATCCAATATACACAAAAACAGATACCAACAAGTAAGAAAAGTATTTTTTGCACAATAGGATCCAAATTTAATAGTTGTTTTGAGATTAAAAAAAAATTGAAAAATACTTGAAAACAATATAAAAAAAGTCAAATATAATCTCCAATCTTCTTTGAAAAAAAAATTAGCTATGCTTAATTATTTAGCTAACAAAAACACAAAAGAACAAAATGTGAAATAGAGCTCTGGTTTAAGGGGACATGTTTAAACATCAGCAGCAACATGAAAATTTTAACAATGGTTAAATGGTGTTTTTATAGGTAAAAAATATTATAGAACATACACGCAAATATATTATTGAGGAACACCAACTTCCCAACTGGTTCCTGATGCTGTGTGAAAGGCTGTGTTCTGAAAATTACTTTTAAAAATTATAGTTGCTCGTTACTTAAATTAAAAAAATCAAACATCTGGCATAATGCAGTTAAGTTAAGTTTCATATGAAGTATATATATAAATATATAGCTATGAGCAGTGTGTGCATCTGTGTGTGTGCCTTTAAAAGACGGTGCCTGTTGCCTGGTGATGTGTGACGTCAGCAAGTCCACGCTCAGTTTGAGTCTCACAGGCATTTTAGCTTGAGCTGTTTTAATTAGCGAAGCCGGCTCTCAGCGGCAGTTTGTCGCCTCTGACGGCAGCTTTTACGAATCTTTCACTGGTTTGTGTTACTGTCTTCTTAATAAATAGATTGAATGTATGTTTTTGTCAAAAAAACGGATTGCAAATTTAAAACTTCAATAATTGATTTGTTGTTGAATATTCCCTCTGACACTCATAGTTACTAGGACGCAGTACAGTTTGTGGGTGGTGAAAAAACGTTGTCTTTTACTAACCAGTTCCTCCAACTAATACCTTGTTTCCTTAGTGTTGGAAGACTGAGTGTATGGACTCGGGGCTCCAGCACCGCTCCTCCCGCAGGAGGGAGAGAAAAATACAGCAAAGAGTTATCAGTGACACTTCTGCGTCAATCATTTGTCCATTTGGTTATGGTCTAAGTTCATTTCAAACATGCTATGCAAATGGGCGAACATTTCAATCTAGTTTGGTCAAATGTGAATGGATTTATTTTAAATTGCTAATTAAAGGGTTATAATCTGTATTCGCACATGTGCAACTTTTTTTTTACTCGCACAACCTATTTGCACATTTTCGACTAAAATGCTCATACTGTACAGCCCTAAATCCCCATCATGGACACTGAGGATAGGATTGAGTGTCTGTTTTCCCCCAGACGTCGGGGTTCGCTGAACTTGGTAGGACATTGTAGACAGCCTGGACTAAAAACCTGATGCGATGGAAGTGTAAAAGCCAGAAATGTGTATATAAAGTCACAGTGTGTGTTTGTGGGTGAAAGGAAAAAGTTGAGCTGGGTAACCATACTTTTTTAAACGGCTTTGGAGAATGCTTTACATGCCACTATTGATCACTCTATTGCAGGGGTCGGGAACCTTTTTGGCTGAGAGAGCCATGAAAGCCAAATACTTTCAAATGTATTTCCATGAGAGCCATATCATATTTTTTAACACTGAATACAACTAAATGTGTGCATTTTTTAAGTAAGACCAACATTTTTAGAGTATAATAGGTCTCTAATTCTTTTTAATAACATTGTTATTTCCTGGACAGGTGCGGTAGGAAATGGATGGATGGATTAAAATACATGAGAATGTTTTATATTTTGAACGTTATTTTCAACATCGTGATTACCAGCGGAATTATTCAATACTTATTGTGTTAAGCAATGTCAGCTAAGATTTATCTGAGAGCCAGATGTAGTCATCAAAAGAGCCACATCTGGCTCTAAATGGTAAATGGTTGTACTTGTCATGCCTGTTAATCTGGTTTTTATGTTTGATCATGTTTTGTTTTGTTTTCGGGACTCTTTTTGCGTGTGCACTTCCTTGTTTTCTTGGTCACCATAGCTACTCATTAGTCTCCACCTGGTTCCCCTAGTCACGCCCCGATCCTCAGCCTCTCACACCTGTTTCTAGTTACCACGGCCACTATTTATGTCACTTGCTTTCTGTTCATCGTTCTGGGTACTTTGCGTTCTGCCTTATGCCTTCATGCATGCATTTTGCGTACAAACCTTCACGCCTTGCCACGCTGTGAACCATTTGGACCACGTAAGATCTTTTTATTTTTAGCCTCAGTGCAAGTTTTTTTGTTTATTGAATATCTTTGATAACAATTTTTGTTTATTTATAGATAGCCATGCCATTATGATGTTTTTGTTGAAGTTTTAGTATAGATAATTAGCCGCCACCGAGCGCGTCCTTTGCTTTGCCTTTTTTTTGTATTATAGTGTATTAATAAAGAATATGTACTCACACCCATGCAAACAATCCTAGTCACGGCATGACAGTACTTGTATAGCGCTTTTCTATCCCTGTTTAAGGAGCCCAAAGCGCTTTGACAGCATTTCCACATTCACCCATTCACACACACATTCACACACTGATGGCGGGAGCTGCCATGCACGGCGCTAACCAGGACCCATCAGGAGCAAGGGTGAAGTGTCTTGTCCAAGCACATAACGGACGTGACTAGAATGGTAGAAGGTGGGAATGGAACCAGTAACCCTCAGATTGCTGCCACGGCCACTCTCCCAACTTCGCCACGCCGTCCCCTGAGAGCCATAAGTTCCTGAACCCCTGCTCTATAGGATGTTTATTTGAATGCTTATGACTGTGTCATCTGCCTTTGGATTAAGCCATTCACAACATTGCACTCAGTGTGCTTTACTGGCCAAACAGTAAGCGTGTCACACAAGTACCAAACCTTTGCTTTTACTTTCAAATACCTACCGCCCGAATGTAGCTGAGATAGGCTCCAGCACCCAAAAGGAACAAGCGGTAGGAAATGGATGGATGAATGGATAACAGGCCATTTTGGAGACACAAAGTTTTGTCAACAAAAAAAGGTGTTGAAGGAAAGGCATCACTCACAAATCCAGACGACAAATGAGCTTGGACGAAGCAAAGTAGGTGACGTCGGGCCTGTAAAATGAGCGCAAAAAGTTTGAATAATGACAAAAAAGGAAAATGCTTCTCAAATCCAAAAAATCTCGAAAAGTTAAATACACTTTTTGAATGTGATAACAACGCTAAGGACAAATTGTTGCCACCATTCCCACAAAATTAAGTGGATAAACAAATGGAATGGTTTTCAAGCATGAAACATATTGGAGCATTACAAATTGAAAGAATACAATAGATAATGGATACTGAACAACACTACAAAAACACACAGGAACCACAAGAACCAACTGAAATGAATTAAGTCATTATTTGTTTAATAAATTGAAACCCATAAACCTTTGTCATAAGTCTGTGTTGGAAAGGAAGATGACATAAACCCAAGTGACAGCATTTCCAATATTGGATCCCATAAAACTTCTGAAACCAGAAGCTCCACAACTTCATCTGCAGGCTTGAGAGCATACGCGGAAATGGCTGTTTTAGCTACAAGACAAATGTGTCTGGAACAAGAACATGCAGTAGAAGAAAAAGAGTTATGCAGAAGAAAATCACAATCACACATGGAATAAGAGGAGGAACAACTGCGCAAAAGGAAAGAAAAATTACAACTGGTTCAAGAAGTTAACATACTCTTAAAGGCCTACTGAAATGATATTTTCTTATTTAAACGGGGATAGCAGGTCCATTCTATGTGTCATATTTGATCATTTCGCGATATTGCCATAGTTTTGCAGAAAGGATTTAGTAGAGTACATCGACGATAAAGTTCGCAACTTTTGTTCGCTAATAAAAAAGCCTTGCCTCTACCGGAAGTCGCAGACGATGACGTCACCTGTTTTGGGGGCTCCTCACTTCCTCACAATGTTTATAATGGGAGCCTCCAACAAAGAACTATTCGGACCAAGAAAACGACAATTTCCCCATTAATTTGAGCGAGGATTAAAGATTCGTGGCTGAGGATATTGATAGCGAAGGAATAGAAAAAAAAAAGGTGATTGCATTGTGAGCAATTCAGATGTTTTTAGACACATTTACTAGGACAATTCTGGGAAATCCCTTATCTTTCTATCGTGTTGCTAGTGTTTTAGTGAGATTATATAGTACCTGACAGTCGAAGGAGTGTGTCCACGGATGTCTTGACGCCAGTCTCTGAGGGAATTAGTCACGGCAGCAGCAGCACGACAGAAGTTACGCTGATCTCCGGTAAGAGGCGACTTTTTACCACAATTTTCTTACAGAAACCTGCCGGTTGACAAGTGGTCGGGAACCATGTTTGCTTGACCGCTCTGATCCATAGTAAAGCGTTACCTCTGGGAATTTTAAACAGGGAAACACCTTGTGGTTGTGTGGCTAAAGGCTAAAGCTTCCCACCTCCATCTTTTTACTTTGCTTTCTCCATTATCAATTGAACAAATAGCAAAAGATTCAGCAACACAGATGTCCAAAATACTGTGTAATTGTGGAATGAAAAAAGACGACTTTTAGCCGCTAGTTGTGCTGCGCTAATATGTCCCCTCCGACTCGAAACGTCACCCGCACGCGTCATCCTTCCGCGACGTTTTCAACAAGAACCTCTGCGGGAAATTTAAAATTGTAATTTAGTAAACTAAACCGGCCATATTAGCATGTGTTGCAATGTTAATATTTCATCATTGATATATAAACTTTCAGACTACGTGGTCGGTAGTAGTGGGTTTCAGTAGGCCTTTAAGTACAAAGCAATACAAATGGAAGAAGGTCATCGAAGGCATCAAATGGAATGAAATATTTAAAAAAAAAGGAAAATCTCAACATCAACTCAACCTGAATGCAGAATAAAATGCAGAATAATAAATAATGATGGAAAAAAATTAAGCTTAAAAACCTCAGACAAAGTACCTCAACCTTCAGTGTTTGTGTATGTATCAGCTCACCCACAGTGTGCCCATCAATACTTTACCTCAAACTCAAATCCAAATGCACCTGACATGGAAAACAATGATTTGCTAGCTGTCATGAGGAAATAACACCTGAAATGCATTTTCTGTGGTGCAGTATACATACATTCTAGAAGATGAACTTCTCCCAGGAAAATGGCATTTGATTTTGCTGTTTGTGTAAAAGACACATTAGTATGCACTTCCATAAGAGGATTTCCTCTTTCAAGTGTAGCCTGAAGCATTCTACTGTACTCCACAGAAAAAAAAAAGGATTCAGAGAAGGCCTGAGAAGGATGCTAAAGTTGGTGTCCACTCGCTGGTGTCAAGTGGTCTTACAGAGCCTGGAGAGAAAGATTGCAAGCTGCCAATTGTGCAGGTACAAGTAAAATTTAAAAAAAGAAAGTATAAGTGTTCCAACTTAAGCTTTTCTCAATCAAAGATGCACAGCAATTTTCTGTACAGAAAGTTTAATGAATAAATTGCAACTCACGAGGAAGAAAGGACTTATCCTTCTACGCACGGTGGGCCAACAAAAGGTTGTGAGCAGCAACAGCGCGGTAGGTGTCTGCACTGCATTTCACGAGCTGCCTACAGGAAATATTCTTATAAAAAAGGATATAAAAATGGCCTCACTTAGGAAACTTTCATTTGCTTCAAATTGATGCGGGCAATGAGCTCCTGATTGGAACAAACGTGCCGAAAGCCCTGGAGCCTTTAAAAGTGGTGTGCAGTAAGGATGGAGGACCATTTGCCACAAGGATTAACTCGGCTTGGATGGACTGTTAATGGACAACTGGGAGGAAGCAGGAGAGAAGACTAAAAAGGGTAAATGGCTACAAATAACTGTCAACAGAGTTTCCGTTGTGACCCTAGAAAAGCTTTGGCCACAACAGTATAAAAATGATGACCAGATAACAGAATCGCCTTTAGTAAAAGTAAGTCCAACCTTTCTTCCAAAGCAGAAAGTTCCTCTTCTGAAGGTGAAGAAGAGCAGAATATGCATAAATCTTATACGAATGGGAGAAAATAAGTATGCGCCGCTACTAGACGCTACCGATCTCTGTATTGAATGCTTTTTTGGATGCTTACAACTGTTTACAACATTGCATTCAAGAACTCCATGTGCTTTACTGACCTAGCAGGAAGCACATCAGACAAGCACCAAACCTGTGTTTTTACTTTCTAGCGACAGGCCGTTTTGGAGTCGCTTCAGGAAGTCAGTTTATCTTATGGTGCAGAATATTACGCCTGTTCGGCATCGTGGTACCGGGTTCGATTCCCTCGAGGATGCATTGAAATGATCAACACAACAAAGGTAAGATATAACAAATGTATTCTACAAAAAAAGGAAGCCCTGAAGAGAAACACTGGAGCTAATAAAAAGCAAACCAAAAACGCTAGTATGAGAACTAGGATAAACAAAATGAAAACTTAACTGGCACGTAGGCACATAAAAGTGTAAAACAAAACATACAGCATGAGAGCTGGAACGAACAAATGGCTTAGCGTGAAAAGCTAGCGAGAATATACATACGTGAAAGAATGCAGGCGTAACTCGTTGCGTGAAAGCAAATTATGAACCCAGACCGAACAAAGAGAAGAGGAAGGCTTATATAGGGAGTAATCAATGAGAGGCAGGTGTGTGTAGAAAACGAGGAGCAGGTGAAATCAATGTGTAACCAAGGTGACTGACTAAACAGGAAGTAAGCGGGTCAGACGGAGAAAGAGACAATGGAACAATAATCAATATGTGAAAATCCGAGTAACGGATCGCAACACAGAACATTCTTCCGTTGAGTCCATGCACTTTTTTTCCTTTAGCTGGTCTTCAGACATGTGACTTCTTCCCGGAAGTGAAAAGCAGTGGTGGTGAGGATGGCTGTTGTACAGCAAGCAGCGCGCAAACCAAGGGCGTAGAATTGGGTAGGGACGCTAGGGACACGTCCCTACCAATATCCAGCCGCTACAGTGTAGTCACTATCAATACAAGCGCCGCCCGTATTGTTTAGTCAATGATTATGGCACAGAAAGGGTTAAATATCGGTCCCTGCTAGAAGTCCCGCCTCTAACCTAAATATCGCTCCCTGATTGGTTGCCTCGTTCAAGCTAACTTACGTGTGATTAGCTGTCCCCGCTGTCACTCCTGCTTGTAAAAGCTAGCCTACATGCTAGTTGCTAGCGAGAGAGCAGAAGCAGTTAATGCATTCAAGGCTGATCTTTTAAAGCAAGACTGGCAAAATGTTTTTGTGGAGGATACTAATGAAGCATACGATACATTCCTGGATATATTTCTGACACTTTATGACCATCATTGTCCATTGAGAGAATATAAGCAAAATACTAAAACCAGGGAAAAACCATGGATAACAAAGGGTTTAGTAAAAGCCTGTTAAAAAAAAAAAGGCTTTACAAGGAATTTATTAAGAATCGAACAAATGAGGACAAATATAAAAAGTATAAAAACAGATTGACATGTATCATGAGGCTGCAACAAAAAAACTATTATGAAAAATTGCTGCAAAAATATTAAAAATATATCATTGAAACCTGGCATGTGCTTAATACTATGATTAAAAAAATATAGCAATAAGGATTTTACAGCATATCTGGTAAAAGATGACAACTCAATTATTGAAAATATAGAAGAAATAGCTGAGGAATTCAATACGTTTTTTTGTGAATGTTGGCCCAAATTTGTCAAAAAATATTAATTTAAAAATGAAGCATGAGAAAAAGTTAAAGCCTGTACCTCACATAAACAATTCAATGTTTCTTGGTGGAGTTTGTGAAAGTGATGTGTCAGAAGTGGTCAGAATGATTAAAAATAAAAAAATCTGTCGATGGTAACAAGGTGGATATGTCACTTGTTAAAAAAGTGATGGATTGTGTCCTGAAGCCGTTTACTTATATATGCAATAGATCTTTATCAACTGGAATTTTTCCTGACAAAATGAAAATTGCAAAAGTTATTTCAATTCATAAAAATGGTGATAAACATCCATCCATCCATCCATCCATCATCTTCCGCTTATCCGAGGTCGGGTCGCGGGGGCAGCAGCCTAAGCAGGGAAGCCCAGACTTCCCTATCTCCAGCCACTTCGTCTAGCTCTTCCCGGGGGATCCCGAGGCGTTCCCAGGCCAGCCGGGAGACATAGTCTTTCCAACGTGTCCTGGGTCTTCCCCGTGGCCTCCTACCAGCTGGACGTGCCCTAAACACATCCCTAGGGAGGCGTTCGGGTGGCATCCTGACCAGATGCCCGAACCACATGTTTATCACCGAGCATCTGGTTCGGTGATAAACATGTGGTCTCAGACCTGTGTCCTTACTACCTCAATTTGCAAAATGTCTTTAGAAATTATTTGTATATAGACTTGATAAGTTTATTGACAAACAAGAGCTATTGAATGAGCATCAGTATGGCTTCAGGAGTAATCGATCTACATCCCTCGCAGTGATGGACTTTGTAGAAAAAATAGCTACAGCAATAGAAAAAAAGCAACACACCGCTGGAGTATTTATTGACTTATGTAAAGTTTTTGACACAATCGATCATTCCTTACTTCTGCAGAAATTGGAAAAATATGGCATAAGAGGTGTTTCGCAACAGTGGTTAAGTAGTTATTTAAGTAACAGATCTCAATATGTGGAAATTAATAAGATTAAATCACAGCCAAGAAGAGTAACTTGTGGTGTTCCACAAGGCTCGGTATTGGGACCTAAGTTATTTATACTCTACCTAAGTGATATTTCTTCAGTATGTAATAAATTAAAATGTATTATTTTTGCCGATGATACAAATGTATATTGTTCAGGAGAAAACTTGAAGGAAGTGTTGAGGATAATGGAGGTTGAGTTACTTCAGCTAAAAAAGTGGTTTGATATTAATAAGTTATCATTAAATGATAAGAAAACTAAATTTATGGTGTTTAGTGGTGCAAGGACAAATTGTGAAGCAAAATTAAAATTGAATCAAGTGGAAATTGATAGAGTATATGAAACTAAATTCTTGGGAATAATAATTGATCATAAACTGTGTTGGAAACCGCATATTGAATATATAAAGGGAAAAATATCCAAATCTCTTGCTATTCTTTATAAAGTAAGACACATGCTGAATAAGACATGCCTGCATATGGTGTATTATTCTTTTATTTTTCCATATTTAACGTATCGTGTTGAAATTTGGGGAAATGTTTACAAAACAAACATAGACCCAATAATAACATTTCAAAAAAGGGTCATTATAATAATACACAAAGCCTGCTACTATGAACATACCAATCCATTATTTATGAGTTCAAATGTATTAAAATTTTCAGACATTGTGTTTTTAAAAATAATGGAAATTATGTTTCGAGTAAAGAACAACAGCCTTCAAGCTTGTATTCTCAGGCTATTTCATTTAAGAGGAGAAAATCATAATTTACGGGTATATCGATTTTTGAAATAGGTAAAGCGAGATCAAATATAAAATACAAATGTATTACAGTTTTAGGAGTTAAATGGTGGAACAAGCTCAGTGAAGAGCTGAAGACGTGCACTTATTTTGTAAGGTTTAATAAAACATTGAAAGGTGAAATAATAGAAAATTATAAAATATAGTAACAATTACTTTCATCCCATTGATTTTTTTTTTAATTAATTAATTTATTTCTTACGTTGTTGTTGCAGGCAATCTAATCTTCACGCCCCCAACCCCGCCCCCCTCAACCGGCGCACAGAGAGGGGGGGGGGGGGGCTAGCGGGGTGTATAATATAGCCAAGAGTCATGAATGCATTGGAATTCTGGGTAATTCTTATGTTGCGTTTATAATGTGTTACGGAGCCAATGTTCTCCAGAAATGTGTTTGGTGTGGGTTCACAGAGTGTGGCGCATATTAGTAAGAGTGTCAAGACAAGTTGTTTTATATCACAACCATCAGTGTGATCTGTATGGCTGTGGAACAAGACCCCTGGTCTACACATAGAAAAAGCAAAAAAAACGTCCTCTGCTATTATGGAAATTTCGACAGGGAAAGTGTCATTCTTTACGTCACGATTTTGACCCAGCGGTAAAAGTAAGCATGCGCTAATAAATTTGGGGAGCGAGTTTGACCCGTCAGTAATTCAAGGCAGGCGCATATTACATGCCCGGCGGCTATTCAAGGAAATAAGGTGTATATATACATATATATATATATATATATATATATATATATATATATATATATATATATATATATATATATATATATATATATATATATATATAGGAAATATCCGACGGCACCTACCAAATACACAGTAATAGAAACACAGTTGTTCTACTAACTGTACTGTGCTTGCTGGTTAGTAAAAAAAACAACAACAATTACCTTTCACCATTTGAGTAACCTTTGTTCTGCCATTTGCGTATTGGCGAGCGATGTCCGAATCCGGGAACATATCCTTCACTGATTTGTTGTAGACATCCGCAAATGAGAACGGGGTGTTGCTTCCAGCTATCAGCATAGCCATCTTTGTCTCAGCATAAGATACACCATCGGGTGTACCATCTCCATTTTGCGAGGTGGCCCATAATACTGGGTTGTGAACAATACTGCGCTGCGGACACTTTGTGCTTCGCTGACCGTTCATGGCTGAATATCCGTTCGGCCGCCGTGTGCAATGGAGGAGTCTGTTCTACAAAATTTACAGGCAACATACCCTTCCCCCTTGAACTCTCCTGGATAAACTGAAATTCTTGTGTCCAATTGTTCTGGAACTTGCAAGCGTATTTCTTCATTTTGCTCGTCGACGGTGTAATATATTGGGTTGGAGTCAATAACCAAGCGACGTGATGAAGTTACGTCTCTTTACTGTGGGCTTCAGAACAAATGTAGAATATATTTACATTATATTCTATGTACAGTAGATGGCAGTATTCTCCTGTTTAAGAGGGTCACAACATTGAGTTAGGTCTGACTCAATGTTGGAGGGTGTGGCCTCCAGCTCCGCGTGAATTTCGGGAGATTTTTGGGAGAAAATTTGTCCCGGGAATTTTTCTGGAGAGGTGCTGAATTTCGGGAGTCCCCCGGAAAATCCGGGAGGGATGGCAAGTATGCCTTTGAGTCACACATTAAAAGCGTTACTAAAACGGCCTTCTTTCATCCCCGTAATATCGCTAAAAATCGCTCCATTTTGTCCACTAACGACACTGAGATTATTATCCATGCGTTTGTTACTTCTCGCCTCGATTACTGTAACGTATTATTTTCGAGTCTCCCCATTTCTAGCATTAAAAGATTACAGTTGGTACAAAATGCGGCTGCTCGACTTTTGACAAGAACAAGAAAGTTTGATCATATTACGCCTGTACTGGCTCACCTGCACTGGCTTCCTGTGCACTTAAGATGTGACTTTAAGGTTTTACTACTTATGTATAAAATACTACACGGTCTAGCTCCAGCCTATCTTGCCGATTGTATTGTACCATATGTCCCGGCAAGAAATCTGTGTTCAAAGAACTCCGGCTTATTAGTGATTCCTAAACCACAAAAAAGTCTGCGGGCTATAGCACGTTTGCCGTTCGGGCTCCAGTACTCTGGAATGCCCTCCCGGTAACAGTTCGAGATGCTACCTCAGTAGAAGCATTTAAGTCTCACCTTAAAACTCATTTGTATACTCCAGGCTTTAAATAGACCCCCTTTTTAGACCAGTTGATCTGCTGTTTGTTTTCTTTTTCTCCTCTATCCCCCTCTCCCTTGTGGAGGGATTCCGGTCCGATGGCCATGGATGAAGTACTGGCTGTCCAGAGTCGGGACCCAGGATGGACCGCTCGCCTATGTATCGGCAGGGGACATCTCTGCGCTACTGATCCGCCTCCGTTTGGGATGGTTTCCTGTTGGTTTTACTGTGAACGGGGCTCTCGCGGCTGTGTTGGATCCACTATGGATTGAACTTTCACAGTATCATGTTAGACCCGTTCGACATCTATTGCTTTCGGTCCCCTAGGGGCCGGGGGGTTGCCCACATATGCGGTCCTCTCCAAGGTTTCTCATAGTCGTCATTGTCACCGACATCCCACTGGGTGTGAGTTTTCCTTGCCCTTATGTGGGCCCTACCGAGGATGTCGTAGTGGTTTGTATTGTGGTTTGTGCAGCCCTTTTAGACACTAGTGATTTAGGGCTATATAAATAATCATTGATATAAATATATATATATTATATATATGTATATATATATATATTTTATATATATATATATATATATATATATATATATATATATATATATATATATATATATATATATATATAACTTAATATCCTGCCGCTGCTGTCTGTGCCTTCCTCCTGTCCACAACAATTTATCTATAGATGTCAACATTGTGTATGTGTTGAAAGCTTCATTTATGATTGCTGCCTCTGATAAAAGCTTATTTCTTTTAGGTTTTGCTCACATTTGCTTTCTTTTATTTAACCACAATGCTTTTCAAAACACTCGTAGCAAAAATGTGTTTGGGGAATACAAATAATATCAATATAAATGGGAAATCATAATCGTTAAAAGTTTATCAAACCAACCTTTAAAGAAGTGATCCCTGCAAGCTCATGCATTCTTTGACTCTGCTCCCTTGTACTCGAGTGTGAGGTGTATGATTTTCTCGTCTTCATTTGCACAAATCCTGCACTTTCCACGCTTTTTGAAAACCCTTCAAGGAACTCAGAAGAAACGTTTATCCTTTCCGCAATTTGAACAGTTTTTACAGCCGAAAACAACATAAACGTAGGGTATTTTTGTCTTCGAGAAAGGCTAGATGGCGTCTAGTAGCCATTGAAAACAGAGCGAGCTTGACTACCACCAGCATTCATTGGGCGGGACGTGAGCCTGACACGACATCAGTAATCTTCCTGCAATTTCCACCATCCTGGTAGCTCGATCCTCCTCCACACAATTCTTCCTGAACGAGATATTGACACTTTTTGCCCTTGGCCTTATTCACCCTGGTTGTTGGGAAATAGTAGGACACTCCAGGGATCACCTCTCTTCTGCACAGATGTGTTGTTGTCGCTGTTCTTTAAAAGGAACTCTGTTAGTTGTCCTGATAAGATGCTAAAGAAAATCTTGCCACAGATGCTTAGCAGTGAGATAGTTCTAAACTAACCAATGTTCATGGAATTGTCTTTTTGGGGATCTACACACCCTCCACACACTCCCACTAATCAGCAACTTTTCCCTTGCACCAGATTTTACCCTCAAGATCTTCCAGAAGTATTGATGTAGTTACAGGCAGTTCTTGTCGATGGTCTTTGGTCCACCACTTGGCCCTGGAGCTGAAGCTGTCTTGGCAACTTTAACAATGTCCTAAACCTCCCACTCCTTTTGGACGGTGAATCACTTGAGCAAAAATGTGTGCAATTATATACCTTTTTCCACCAAAACTTTATGTTCCTAGACTTTTATTCCCTGGAATTATAGGATCCTGTAGACATGTGTGGTTTGTTGTTTCCTCCACATTTCACAGTTAAGGGTACTTTGTACAAATCAGGCTGATGTATGGTCAGAGGTGGATTAAGTAATCAAAAATTGTACTCAAGTGAAAATACCGTTACTTCAGAGTAATGTGCCTCAAGTACAAATAAAATGTAGTCATCTAAAACATCACTTGAGTAAGAAGTAAGTATTCAGTCAAAAAAATACCTTAGTATAATTTAGGGGTGATTTTTTTAATGGTTATCAGACTATATCCATGGTTGCTGCATGTGTGTGCTAACATAAAACAATTTAGTTTTCTCTAGTTAAAAATGGGAATCCTGTAGACTGAAATGTAACATTTCTACTGACACATTACAGGGCAAAATACAAACGTTATTTTTCCAATTTTTTAATCTGTCATATAAAAAAGTTTATTTTATTTCCATACCATATGCATTGTGTGATTATGGTCATTTCAGCTTGTTTAGCTATGTTAGAATGTAAATACAGACAAAGAAGAGATTGCTACATCCTAAAAAAGTAGCACTATTAACTGTCATATTCTTGATCCAACCGATAACCATAACTTTTTGTGGTTTTTGGCAATGTTTGAATGTGTTTAAATAGCACTTGCGGTTATTGGGATCACCAGTGACATTCAAAAAGATCACTTTTTGGTGAACTGTTTTGACTATTTACTGTTATTTCTAACGAGGTAGTGAATTGTTCAATTACTGGTGTATATGTCAATTACATTATGTAAATATACTTGGATGTTTAATTGTAACATTAATAAATGAAGTATGAATGACGATGGATGATTGTTGAACTTGCAAATTAAATGAATGAATAAATAAGACTGATGCTGACTTCAGGTCATGTAATCTCCTGCTACTCATTGGTGTTGTCTATTGACTAACGAAACATACAATTTGCACATGTTATTTTTAGGCCGTATTAATTCCATAGTGTATATCAAAAAAGTTTTAGTGTCAAAATGTGTCTGTTAAGAAGTTTTTGTTTACCATTTCTCCATATCACGATGAGCCGGGATGTTCAAGGTTCAAGGTTCAACTTTATTGTCCCCGTGGGGAAATTTGTCTTGGACACAGCGCATCATTGCTTTCTTAACATACACAAAAACAACAGAACAAAAACACAAGCACAGACACAACCACAACCAGACAACTAACACTTAAACATCTAAACATCAGAACATGGAGCTTGATAGACATGTGACTTTTGTCCACAGGCAAGGCAAGGCAACTTTATTTTTATAGCACGTTTTACAACAATTTTTAAATTAGACCAAAGTGCTTTACAGGGGGCTTCACGGTGGCAGAGGGGTTAGTGCGTCTGCCTCACAACACGAAGGTCCTGTAGTCCTGGGTTCAATCCCAGGCTCGATATCTTTCTGTGTGGAGTTTGCATGTTCTCCCCGTGAATGTGTGGGTTCCCTCTGGGTACTCCGGCTTCCTCCCACTTCCAAAGACATGCACCTGGGGATAGGTTGATTGGCAACACTAAATTGGCCCAGGTGTGTGAATGTGAGTGTGAATGTTGTCTGTCTATCTGTGTTGGCCCTGCGTTGAGGTGGCGACTTGTCCAGGGTGTACCCCGCCTTCCGCCCAATTGTAGCTGAGATAGGCGCCAGCGCCCCCCGCTACCCCAAAAGGGAATAAGCGGTAGAAATGGATGGATGGATGGAGTGCTTTACAGGTTAAAAAGCATAGAGCAAAAACAAAACAAACAAGAAAAAAAACAAAGAACATAAACAATGAATGAGCTGCAAGAGAAATACGGTAAAGGAGTTTGAATAAAAAGTAAAATAGCAAGAGAAAAATAATGAAATAATAAAAGTGCGACAAAGTGAAAAAAAAGCTAAAGCGAAGGGAGGGTGGGGGGGCTAGAATTGGTGGCCTAGTGGGTGGGCTCAGCTCAGGTAAAAGTCAGCAAGAAGACATGGGTCTTAAAAAGGGTTTTGAATACCCCCAGGTTCTGGGCTGACCTAAGAAAGGCTGTTCCAGAGCTTAGGGGCAGCAACGGAGAAGGCTCTGTCTCCTCTGGCCTTTCGCCTGGATCTGGGGAACGCCAGCAGCAGTTGGTCAACTGACCTTAGGCCTTTAGACGAGGTATGATGGTACAGAAGCTCGGTCAGGTATTGTGGGACCGGGCTATCCAGGGATTTAAAAACAATTAAAAGTAATTTAAAATCAATGCGGTGACGGACATGTAGCTAGTGGAGTGAGGCCAGGACTAGGGTGATGTGCTAGCGTTTTTTGGAGCTGGTGAGGAGACGTTTTGCACAAGCTGCAAATGGCGGAGTGATGCCTGATCAATGCCAATGTACAGACTTGTTGTTGTCTAGCCGGTGTGTGATAAAGGCTTGGATAACAGTCTCCAGGTCGATCTGGAAGAAATAGGCCTCGGCCTTTGCTAGGGTTCTGAGATGGTAAAAGCTGGTACTAACCATTTAAAGGCACTATCGAAGATCACTCTGAGATTTCTCACGGAGGACCGGATGTTTTCACCCAAAAGACCTAGACCACTGATAAACGAGACTGAAGATGTTTTGCCGAAGATGATGATCTCGGTCTTGCTCTCGTTAAGGTTGAGAAAGTTAGCACTCATCCATGCTTTGATGTCAGTCAGACATTCAAGCAGTGTCAACAGTCAGAGAGTCGTCTCTTCAGTAAATAAAAAAATCATGAGGGTCAGGCGGTTTTTTATGGTTCATTTCAGCTGCAAAAAACAAAATATTAATAATAAATGTCTGTGTTTATCCAGTGGCGACAACATAAACGCATTAGATTTTGCAATGCTTCTTAGCATTAACATTTGGCTAACTCGGATCGGGACAAATAACTACACAATTGGCTTGTCATTTCTTTTGAAACATGTAAAAAAGTAAATAGTTTATGTAATTTACCTTCAAACTACAAGGTTGGGGTCTCAGTGTGCAGCTCGCCTCCCTGATTTGAAATCTGACTGAATATTTAATATTTCTTTGTAAATATGCTTAAAGAGTCCATCCAGTTCTCGGAACATCGCATATTGAAAGTTTTTAAAGAATAATGAATGACATTAAACTGTGTACTTGTTTAAAGACTGCGGCTGAGTAAAACCACTGCAGGACAGTTCCACAAATTAGCACTCTCCAGCACATATATGCCCCACAAAAGTACACACAAGTCGAAAGTTCCTTTCGTTATTCGTTCTCTCAGTTATCAAGTATGTTGTAATAGAAATACACAATAAACAAGAAATAATCAAATTGTCGTTGTATACTGTAATGGCGGGGGAAACTTTGATTGCAACCTTTTAAGAACGCCCCAACTGTGTTCAACCAATTAGCGGTCGACAGCACAGCCCGCCCCTCTTGGGTTCTTGGGAACTTTCCAAAAGTCCCACCTGGCGACTAGGAACTAAAAAAAGTTCCTTCAGATCTGAATCTACCTGGGTAGTTTTTTGTGGAAACCCTGTGGGAACTTTATTCATCCGGGCAATTCGGAAAGTTGCTGTTAAGGCTTCTGCGGTGGAAAAAAGTCTATTGAGCAGATTTTTAACATGTTCCAGAAATAATTGATTGGTTGAATAAACAATAGTTCAGCTGGGCCCCTTCATACAAAGTCCACTGCTAGGGATTGTTGTTGGTCAATGAGGGCTCTCCGAGGTCTAAGTTTGTGGTCTCTCTCTGGGGCTCTCAAGTTGTTATAAAGCAAGGTGTTTGTGTCTCCAGTTGAACACATGAGGTTACTGTTGTGCTTGTTCCCTGTTCTTGGTAAAAACAAAAGGGTTTTAATTCAACAATATTGTGATAATATTAAAAATGATATTTGTGATAATTTTGGTCACAATAGGCCCTTTTCCACCAAAAGTTATTCCTGGAATCTTTAGTTCTTGGAACTGTAGGTATAGGTGTGTGGTTTGTGTTTCCACCACAGTTCAGAGTAGTTTATACAAATCAGGCTGTTGTCCAGTGGTTTAGTATATTTCTACATTGATACTATAATAAAATAATTATTACCAAATATGTCTGTCTATTTATAAAGTGTTAGTAAATTAAGTAGAAAGCGAAAACATACAAAACTATATGAATTTTTTTTTAAAAACAGTACCGAATTATTCATCAAAAAGTCAGTCAGAAAGTCTTCCCCTCAGTAAATGATGAATTTATGAGGGTCAGGCGATTACTTTTGGTCCATTTCAGCTGTAAATCACAATATATAAATAATAAATGTCAGTCTTTATCTCACGCCAACATCACACAATCGTTTTAGGGTTAGCTTTTTAGCATTAGCATTCTGTTCACTCAGGTTGAGACGAATAACAACACAACTGGTGTGTCACTGACTACTTTTACAACATGTAATAAAGTAAATATTATGTCCCCCTATGTGGGCTCTACCGAGGATATCGTTTTGGTTTGCGTTATGGTTTGTGCAGCCCTTTGAGACACTAGTGATTTAGGGCTATATAAATAATCATTGATTGATTAAAATACTTAATATTTGATGTCATTTACCTTTGTTCCACTTGTGTACATGTAACAATCACTGTTCTGTGTTGTGTCTTTTGTAGTGAGGCACACACAGGAGTTGAGTTGTGGAGGATTTATTTACCTTTTCTTTTTATTTTTTGATGGAAACAAAAAAACAGGGCGTCACACACAGTCCATAGTATACAGGATTTCTCTCCACAGCTCTGAGCGTCAGTGCTCACTCTAGCTCATGAATTCAATTTATGCTTATGTGTGGAAATAATAATAAATAAAGTAATAATAATAAAAGGTAAATAAAGCATAAAATGGTCTCAAATAGAGCAGCACAGTGGAGGAGTGTTTAGTGTGTCTGCCTCACAATACGAAGGTCCTGAGTAGTCGTGGGTTCAATCCCGGGCTCGGGATCTTTCTGTGTAGAGTTTGCATGTTCTCCCCGTAACTCCGTGGGTTCCCTCCGGGTACTCCGGCTTTCTCCCACCTCCAAAGACATGCACCTGGGGATAGGTTGATTGGCAACACTAAATTGGCCCTAGTGTGAATGTGAGTGTGAATGTTGTCTGTCTATCGGTGTAGGCCTTGCGATGAGGTGACGACTTATCCAGGATGTACCCCGCCTTCCGCCCGATTGTAGCTGAGATAGGCACCAGCGCCCCCCGCGACCCCAAAGGAAATAAGCGGTAGAAAATGGATGGTCTTAAATAAATTAATTACATAAGAAACAGTATATACAATATATACATCAGCAAATAACAAAAATACATATTTAGAAAAAGTGTCTTTAACATGTGCAGCAATTTACCTAATTTTTCCCACTCAAATCAACTGATTTTATATTTTTCTATAATAAACTATGCCAAAAAACTCATAACAGACATACCTGTTTTTTAATGGAAATAAAAAGAACAGGGTGTCACACACAGTCCACAGTACACATAATCTCTCTCCACTATAGAATGAAGACAGAGATAATGCACACTCATATTAATACCACAGCGGCACACAAGTTGTGCCGCTGTGGTAGAATCTTTCCATGTATATATTGTCCTTTGGACCCCCTGTCAAAAGCTTCTCCTAGCTTATTTGGGGGACCCTTTCACATACCAACATCTTTAAATGATGATATTCACCACTATTGTAAATGTTATATGGTCTTGTGAATAAACTTGTAAACAAGATGTCCACACAGACACACAGCGTAGTTTTTGACCCGTGCGCAAATTCACGAGACCAGGAAACCCTGTGGTAATTGCCGCTAGCATTAAGCTAATCCACACATCATTTAGCATATAATAGTCTGTTTTTTACAACAATTTAATAAACAGAAAGTTCGGGAATTTAACCCGCATGCTTAACAGCACGCCACAAAACAGTGTGCCTTCTTATAAAATACTTTAAGAGCGTTAACCAAAAAGTTTATAAAAAATAAAGGAAGAGAGACCTAAACGTGACTTACCAGCTCCGAGCGTCAGTGCTCACTGAAGCTGGTCACACAGGTGTGACACCAAATCACCCCCTCGGGAAACAAAACGGCATGTAACGGAAAATAATAGATTGAAACCTATTTACAATAAGAGACACTTTTGGGGAAGTTCACAACAGAAAATTATGTGAATTACCAAAAATAAAATACAATCAAATAAAATTTAGCTCAGCTACATACAGCATCCTGTAATTCACATTTATCCAACAAAGTTTCAGAGTAGTAAGCAGCTTAGGTCGCCACTTTTGAGTCCAGCTGACTATTTGATACTCCTCTGTAAGTACTTTTAAAAGAGTCTGTCCACTTCTTGTTGTTTCACATATTAGAATGAGTTTGTAAAAAATAAAAACACAACAACAAATAGCATTAAACTGCATATAGTTTAAACACTCTGGCTGAATTAAAACACTGCAAGATAGTTCCACTGACCAGCATTCGTCACCACAAAGACACCCCACACAAGTTCCTGCAAGTCGGAAGTTTATTTTGTTCTTTTTTTTCTCCTTTGTCAATTCTGTTGCAATAACAAATAAATAAGTTATCTTTCGTTCTGTAATGGCGGACGGATGTTCGAAAAAAATGTTTAGGATCGCCCCCAACTGTGTTCAACCAATCAGCGGTCGAGAACACACCCCGTCCGCCCCTTCCAAAAGTCTCACATCACTGACAGGAACTAAAATTAGTTCCCCAGGAACTAAATCTACCCCTGTAGTTTATGATGGAAACACAGGGGGAACTTTATTTACCCGGGTAAATGGGAATAATCCAGAAAAAGTTCCTGCGGTGGAAAAAGGCCTAAAAACCGTGATATAAAAAATTTCACACTGCTAAAACCCTAGCGTTTGGACAAGAGGCCAAGACACATAGACAAGGAGTGTTTTTAAAGTAGTGGATATCGCCTAAGAAAGAATAATTTAAATTTACGCAAATTAGGGAAGATTTTTGTACTGCAGATTACAAAATCATCAGTTCTAACAATTATTTGTAAACAAATACCTGAACAAGTTACCACCCTTAAGACCCATATTGTTACCTTTTGCTGAAAGCAAACGTGTGAGGATGTTTGGATCAGGGGAGGTTGTGAGTTTGTGAAGCCCTTTGAGAACATTTGATGTTTTGAAAAAAACAAAGCTTGAAGCCTGCCATGAATTGGAAATTACTGAAACATTGTCATCACTGTTCACTGTTACAGTCCCCGTGTCGTTGTCTAGTTATGAAGGGAACGAGAAACATAAAGGACGGACGCTGAGGACTGACTTGTTCTAAATGAACAGTTTATTTAACAAAGGATTGCAAATGCAAATTATATTCGTATTAATCAAGCGAGGCTTGGCAGCATACGCGGGTTCGCGGGTATCAGCTTGGCTGGCGATTCGCAGGAGTGAGCAAGAGAGCGAGAGAAAGAGCTTCCGGCTGTACCTCTGAGCTCTGCTGTCCAAATAGGAGAAATAATAAGTAAAGAGACACAGGTGAGGGCGTACAAGCGGTGCACATAACACCCCAGCCCTCAAATTGAGAATGGTGGAAAAAAAGCATTTGGGAAAACGCAATAGCCAACATGTTATATTTACTGGCTACGTGTTTGGTCCGATGTGCACGATTAGGGGTAGCCAAAATGTAATCCATGTTACTGAGCCTTTTCTTAGATACAGAGGGCCTGCAGTATCATGCCTAAAGGTTTGAACCAGGGCTTGGAAAACACCCAACAATTTTATCCCCAGGACTAAAGTGTCTAACCTTTGAATTTTGATCAAACCAGCTCCTGGGCTCTACCGAGGATGTGGTTGTGGTTTGTGCAGCCCTTTGAGACACTAATGATTTAGGGCTATATAAATAAACATTGATTGAGTGATTGGTTTAGATCAGTGGTTCTCAAATGGGGGTACGCGTACCCCTGGGGGTACTTGAAGGTATGCCAAGGAATACGTGAGATTTTTTAAAAATATTCTAAAAATAGCAACAATTCAAAAATCCTTTATAAATATATTTATTGAATAATTCATCCATCCATTTTCTACCGCTTATTCCCTTTGGGGTCACGGGGAGCGCTGGTGACTATCTCAGCTACAATCGGGCTGTATATACTTGAACAAAATATGAATGTAAGTTCATAAACTGTGAAAAGAAATGCAACAATGCAATATTCAGTGTTGACAGCTAGATTTTTTGTGGACATGTTGCATAAATATTGATGTTAAAGATTTCTTTTTTTGTGAAGAAATGTTTAGAATTAAGTTCATGAATCCAGATGGATCTCTATTACAATCCCCAAAGAGGGCACTATAAGTTGATGATTAATTCTATGTGTAGAAATCTTTATTTATAATTGAATCACTTGTTTATTTTTCAACAAGTTTTTAGTTATTTTTATATCTTTTTTGCCAAATAGTTCAATAAAGACCACTACAAATGAGGAATATTTTGCACTGCTATACAATTTAATAAATCAGAAACTGATGACATAGTGCTGTATTTTACTTCTTTATCTCTTTTTTTTTCAACCAAAAATGCTTTGCTGTGATTAGGGGGTACTTGAATTAAAAAAATGTTCACAGGGGGTACATCACTGAAAAAAGGTTGAGAACCACTGCTTTAGACTAAGCAGCCGACAAGCGAGATTTGCAAGATATTTTACATGTGTGACTGGATTTACAAGGTGATCGCACATCCCTTCAGAACCCAGGCCAACAGTATTGACGCAGTATGGCTTTGTACATCTTAGTGACCAGCAAAAACACTGTTATGGGCACAACTGACTATCTCAGACCAACATATGCTTGAAACCACTAAATACAAAAAATTAGGTCCGTCAACTTTAACTCATTAACGCATGTGCATACTAAAAATGAATTATTGCGTTATCAAATATGTATGAAGATGAATCACTTCCAGGTTATGGCTTAACCCTGGGGTCGACAACCCAACATGTTGAAAGAGCCATATTGGACCACAAATACAAAAAAGTAATCTGTCTGGAGCAGCAAAAAATTAAAATACTTATATAAGTGTTGTAATGATGACAACACATGATGTAAGTAGCTATTTAGCTATATTAGCCTACTACTCGGCCTACTGTAGTAGTAGGCTATAGAGCGTTTTCTGTTCGGGCTCCAGTACTCTGGAATGCCCTCCCGGTAACAATTAGAGATGCTACCTCAGCAGAAGCATTTAAGTCTCACCTTTAAACTCATTTGTACATGTAAACCAGGGGTCACCAACCTTTTTGAAACCAAGAGTTACTTCTTGGGTACTGATTAATACGAAGGGCTACCAGTTTGATACACAATTAAAGTGCCAGAAATAGCCAATTTGCTCAATTACCTTTAATAAATAAATAAATAAATATAGCTGAGATAGGCGCCAGTGCCCCCCGCGACCCCGAAAGGGAATAGGCGGTAGAAAATGGATGGATGGATATATATATATATATATATATATATATATATATATATATATATATATATATATTATTATTATATATATATATATATATATATATATATATATATATATATATATATATATATATATATATATATATGTATGTATATATATATATATATATATATATATATATATATATATATATATATATATATATATATATATATATATATATATATATATACCCATGTATATATATATATAAATGGGTATTTCTGTCCTTCATTCCGTCGTACATTTTTTTTCCTTTTACGAAAGGTTTTTGTAGAGAATTAATGATGAAAAAAACACTTGATGAACGGTTTAAAAGAGGAGAAAACACAAAAAAATGAAAATTAAAATTTGAAACATTGTTTATCTTTAATTTCGACTCTTTAAAATTCAACCGAAAAAAATTAAAAGAAAAACTAGCTAATTTGAATCTTTGAAAAAAAAATTAAAAATTGTATGGAACATCATTAGTATTTTTCCCTGATTAAGATTAATTTTAGAATTTTGATGACATGTTTTAAATAGGTCAAAATCCAATCTGCACTTTGTTAGAATATATAACAAATTGGACCAAGTTATATTTCTAACAAAGACAAATCAGTATTTCTTCTAGATTTTCCAGAACAAAATTTTTAAAAGAAATTCATAAGACTTTGAAATAAGATTTAAATTTGATTCTACAGATTTTCTAGATTTGCCAGGATATATTTTTATTTTTATTTTAATCATAATAAGTTTGAAGAAATATTACACAAATATTCTTCGTCGAAAAAACAGAAATTAAATTAAAATTTATTTAAGCGGTAGAAAATGGATGGATGGATGGGTAGAAAATGGATGGATGGATGGATTATTATGCTTTACAATAAAAACAAGAAATTAACTTGAACATTGATTTAAATTGTCAGGAAAGAAGAGGAAAAATGTAAAAGGTAAAAAGGTATATGTGTTTAAATATTCAAAAATATTTTTTAATGTTGTACCTTTTCTCTAAAATTGTCTTTCTGAAAGTTATAATAAACAAAGTAAAAAAATAAATGAATTTATTCAAACAAGTGAAGACCAAGTCTTTAAAATATTTTCTTGGATTTTCAATTTCTATTTGAGTTTTGTCTCTCTTAGAATTAAAAATGTTGAGCAAAGCGAGACCAGCTGGCTTGTAAATAAATACAATTTAAAAAATAGAGGCTGCTCACTGGTAAGTGCTGCTATTTGAGCTATTTTTAGAACAGGCCAGCGGGCTACTCATGTGGTCCTTAAGGGCTACCTGCTGCACGCGGGCACCGCGTTGGTGACCTCTGATGTAAACTAACTACGGTGAGTTCACAGTCCGCCAAAATTAGAAGGCCAAAATGGCGCTCGCCAAATACTCTCCTCAGTGAAGGATGTTTAATAGGAATAATAGGATTTCTAACAATTAAAAAGGTTTGTGTCATGTTTGCCCTCCTCCAGAAACATTATTTAAACCAAGAACATAATTTCCCCCCATCTTTTTCCATCTTAATCCATTTTTTAAAAAGCTCCAGGAGCCACTTGGGCAGCGTTGCCGACCCCCTCACACTGATCTGAAAGGGTAGCTTTAGCCATAGGACACAGAAAAGCACACACAGTATATATAGTGGGAAATGTTGTCTGTAATTCATCAGGGTTTCTGGAAACACCGGTAACCGTAGTAACCTCAAGATTACTTAAGTTATTTCCTTTAGCCAAATCATTACCTAAGGAAGGTAATACCTTTTAATAGGAAACGCGGGACACAGCCACCAAATCAGGACCAGACACCAAGTCCGACTCGAGCTGAAGACAGTGGATGGGTAATTTATCAAAATTAATTCCAAAGCCCCGCGGCAGCTCGTTGCATTTTCAGAAGGTTTTATGTGAAAGAGGCAACACATCACTAAGAATAATAGACCTTGAGGCCGCCATATCACATAAAATAGTAACTGGGACTTTTAAGTTGCTATCAGACAGTGAGACAGGTGCATGGTGCTGACCAATCATTTTGGGAAATACATAACCAAAAATATTGCTCCTATGACTGATCATGTAAATATTTAACATTTTGTGAGTGTGTGCCAATATTTATAATTAAAATATGTCGCCATGAGGTCGTTTTATTACTTTTAATATCATTGCGGTCCAATACAAGAAGGTTTAACTATTTTCGCTGCTTTGGTCGGCAGATAGCAAATAATCTATAAAGTTTTCAGAAACGGATCTTATAGTGTATTATTATTTTTAGATGACAACTGTATTCTGTTTAGGAGAGAATGAGCAGGAGCTAATGGAAACAATCATGGTTGGAAGTGGACAATTTCAAAAGGTGGATTGACACAAACAAGCTATTATGGAACCTAAATAAAAACAAAACAATAGTTATTTGGCAATTGTAAACAAGACACTCAAACAAAAATCGAAGACAACATTGACAGGTGTATGAAAACACATTTCTGTGTCACCATAGATGGATATCAAATATATCCCCCTAACAACAGGGAAAAAAAAGGATATTTCAATGTATTTTTTTTATTTTTTGCCCTGCCTCCTAAAGTTTAAATCCCTTTTAATTTAGATTTTACAACATTAGTTATGGTATTTCAGGATGCAGTTCATATTCTTTGTAATGCAGAATTGTAATTTTGCAACCAGTTATGTTGGATCTCTGAAAACAAGCCCTACCAGCAATTTTCCACATTATAAAACATAGTCACACTATGTTACACTATGCATATGCAACAATGAAAATATGTTCAACAAGGTTAACATACACATTTTAACTAAATCAAACCTGCTCACTGACCTAGGAACCCCTGAGATCGGTAGGTTGTGAGTTCAAACCCCAGCAGAGTCATACCAAACACTTTAAAAATGGGACCCATTACCTCCCTGCTTGGCACTCGACATCAAGGGTTGGAATTGGGGGTTAAATCAGGGAAATGATTCCCACCGCTGCTGCTCACTGCTTCCCTCACCTTCCAGGAAGTGGAACAAGGGGATTGGTCAAATGCAAAGGGTAATTTCACCACTACTTGATAGTGTTAGAGTCCAGTCCATAGTGGATCTAGCATAATAATGTAAGATTCCAGTCCATAGTGGGGCCAGCAGGAAATCATCTTGAGTGGAGACAAGTCAGCAGTGCAGAGACGTCCCCAACTGATGCACAGATGAGTGGTCCACCCTGGGTCCCGACTTTGGACAGCTCGCGTATCATCTGTGGTCACCGAATCTGCGCCCCCCCTCTCCTTCGGGGGGCAGAGCTGAAAAGAAACGGCAGATTAACTGGTCTAAAACAGGGGTCTATTTAAAGGCTAGAAAATACAAATGAGTTTTAAGATAGGACTTAAATGCTTCTACTGAGGTAGCATCTCTAACTGTTACCAGGAGTACTGGAGCCCGAATAGAAAACGCTCTTTGGTCCACTGACTTTTTTTGGGCTCTGTGAATCACTAGTAAGCCGTAGTTCTTTGAACACATATTTCTTGCCGGGACATATGGTACGATACAATCACCAAGATAGGATGGCGCTAGACCGTGTAGTATTTTATATGTAAGTAGCAAAACCTTAAAGTCACATTTTAAGTGCACAGGGAGCCAGTGCAAGTGAGCCAGCATAGGCGTAATATGATAATTATTATTTTTTTTTGTAAAAAGTCTAGCATCCGCATTTTGTACCAACTGTAATCTTTTAATTGATCGACATAGGGCGACCCGAAAATAATACATTACAGTAATTGAGACGAGACGTAACGAACGCATGAATAATAATCTCAGCGTCGCCATGGTCTGATGACCTCCTGATGCAGATGGCTCCTGTGATAGTGTTTACTCACATGTCTCCTCTGTACTCAGCCAAGCAATCATTTGTGCATATAGTTGCATATTGGTGGATGTTGTGTGTGCGTGTGTTTGTGTTTTGTATCTGTGTCCGTGTGTACGTATGTAATAATGGGAAATATGGGTCATCGCGGTATTGTATTTAACTTTGTAAAGCACTTTGCGTTGGATTTCTTTTATGTATGGAAAGCGCTTTATAAATAATGTTTGATTGATTGATTTACTGAGGAGAACGCATACATTTGTTTTATACTTTGATGCTTTAGTGTAATATAGTATTGTGTGATCATGCTACTAGTACGTTTTCCACTCTGGAGATGTTTGTGCGGCTGGTATACTTCTGTTGCCTTATGATCCGTTGTTGATTTTCATATTTAGTCATTGTATGCCCGGGTGTCTGCACAAAGAAGATTAATCACTCACCAAAAGTATGGTTTGAGCCAGTTCTGAGAAGGACACAATTCCTCTTTTCATCAACTGCTGCATTCCTCCATGTAAGGTAGGGGCTGCTTTCTTTCTATAAAAGTTAACTTATTTTGTCTTAGTTTAGACCTTTCTCAGAGATGCTATTGTTGCGTTGTAAAGGGCAGGTCTCCTGCAGCTTCAGTAAAAATTGGTATCGTATCATTCTGTCTCTGGGGTCATTGTTACTCGACATATACGTCATCCAAAATAACTTGGGTTTGATCAGGATGTTTTATTCCATGAGGAAAAGGTGGAAGAGTGATCACGCAACAACACCCACATACACCGCGGGGTTGGGGGAAACACAGTCAGAGACCAGAACAGACTCAGCAAATTGAGTCATATGCTACCAAGCAGCTCCCTGCCAATGTCCGGTTCTCGCGGATGAGCGCGAATCTATCCAGGAAGACCGAAGTGTCCGATACATGCTCATCCAGCCATGACTCCATGAAGTCCGTCCATCAGGCCGGAGAGAGAGCGAATCTCCCCCAATGACAACCGATAGCAAACATGGCACAGACCTCCACCCTCTTTTCAGATGCTCAACGCCAGCGCCGCCGCCCCGTCTCTTCCTACGCAAGTCACAAAGGGGCCACTCCTGTTACACTAAACGTGCTGCAAAAGATGAAGATCCAAAATGCCAGTTGTAAGGTACACAAAAACCCTATGTTGGCACAATTTTCCTTGGACCATTTCAGTCCTTGTTGGATGAATGTGTCCTGAGTCAAGTTGTCCCAACTGCTTCTTGCTGCCTGCAGTTGTCGCCCCTGCTGCGAAACTCCTAGAGTTCTGGAAGTGCAACCCAGTTTTGTGGTTTCAGGATGTCTAGATGCTTTTCTCTTGGTACAACAACCCTTAACTTACCGGCTACATGCCTTCCCATGTAGTTGTTGCGTGTACCTCCACGATGCGACAAATATGACGCCTTCAATCAGCTTCTGCTGAGGCGGTACACTATAACTGACACAGAGAGGGTGGATAGACTTATTTCCCTGCATGGTGTGGCTATGAGACAGTTTGTCATGCAGAACATAGCAGCAGATTTCCTGCAAACAGAGAGGGAGGACCTGAACCCGGCATTAGTAACCAGAAACGGTGCAAGTGGAACTTGTGCTTCTTTAATCAAAAAGGGTCCAGCTGCTTGCTGGGTGTTTCTGTCATGACAAAATAATGCCCAATAGGGGTTTCTGGATAGTGTTTCATCGAACAATCGTGTATAGTTTCAGAAACCATATCAGATTGGTCATTTGTCTTTCCATATTGGCAATTTTACGTCATGGTATTTTGTCCGGAAATATATTTGGTGAGAGATTATGTCAGTAGGTAGGCTATTGTTTTTTTCTTCCTTATCTTTTTATAACTATTGCCTTTCCCTCATCCTAACCAGCTCCTTACTTGGACCAACGTTCTTTAGATGGCTTGTTTAACATCTGGATGTATATTAAGAAGGGTGCGTTCCAGTCTGCAAAAATGGGGAACCTCACCAACATGAGAACACCAATTTTTTGCCGCAGTTGGATTATAATACTTTTGCGTTGTGCTCCTCTTTACTCGTAAAAAACATCAACAACATTATGATTTGTACATTTAAAGAATGTGCTTGTTGTATTTTTAAAGGAAGAACGCAATCTGAAGTTGTCTGTATTTTAAAGTTATTGTGCCGTGATTTTAACAGTTCGCCAACTTGGGTGTAGATTTTTCTCCATGTGGCCACAGGACGTAAACAGACATATCATTTTATCAATGCATTTTGCTTCTTCCTGACCCTTTTCAGGCATGTTTAAATGTGCTAGGGGAACCATAATTTGTTCCCTATTGTAATTGACGTAGGTATGTTATAGACAAACTGAACCATTTCCATAATACTATGCGTAATCACTTGTAACAGTAGAAATATATAAAATTGTCCATGTCTCAGCATCGCTCCTCCGCTTCACAGACTTCTATAACAAGCCTCACAGCTCATTATTTCTCTTGCTGGTTGCAAAGTTATTGTTTTGATCTCTCCTGCTGCCCTCTTTGTGGAGTCTTCGCTTGTAAACAGTCATGGGCACTGACTACCCTGTGAACATAGTGGAGCATTTAGGAGGTAACAAGCAAGTTATTTCCTGCAGGAGTTGGACAGCTGAATAGATAGTCAACAAATAAAGGACTTTTCAGGGAGACAAAATTACTTCTCCCTCCTGCATACATAAAAGCTGCTTTTTTTTCCACTAAATTACTATTTGCTGAGACGTAAGAGTGGGTTCTGACGTTTTTTATTCATGATAACCACTCTAAACTATCTATTGGTGCATAACCATATGGTTCTGTTAGTGCATGTCCATCATTCCTGGCTTTTCAGTATGTTGCCATTTGATGGTAAATAAGAGCAGCTCTCCCAACTGACTTACTCTAGGATGAAAGGCAGTCTGCACGCTTGATAGATCGTCAGCCATTATACCTGTCAACCACCCTGTTATCCCGGGAATTTTTGTTATCTCTCGGTGCTCTCTTTGGACCTTGTATTAAGCTTGTCTACACACAAAAACCCGGCGTATGCCTTTGTTGACGGCAAAGATGAGACGCATCATAACATAACTTCGATCCATCCATCTATCTATTTCCTACCGCTTGTCCCTCACGGGTACTTCATGCTTTACGTACACACAATTCTACGGACTATATACTTTGGCGATATGCAAAGTTGGTGTTTTGAGCTTTTGCGAACTTTTGATTTAATCAATGTAAAAAAGGTTGGGGACCCAATAAATTTTTCTCTAATGCATTTAATACTTAACATTTATAATCATGTTTGTGAGGACGTTTATTAATTTAAACTGAACAAAAATAGATATGTTCATTTTGGGCAGCCTAAGGCACATTTGTGCAATTATCATGCTGTTTAATCAGCATCTTGATATGCAACATGAGGTCAGACGGATTATATTGGCAAATAAGAAATGCTCACTAAAACAGATTTATGAATATTATCTGAGAGGAATAGGTATTGTGTGTATATAGCACAAGTTTTAGATATTTGAGTTCCAATTTTGATAAATGGGAGCAAAAACAAAAGTGTTGCATTTATATTTTTGTTCAGTATATGTAGACGATTATTTTGCCATCTATTGCTGTCACAATGTGTTCCTGCGGCCCCAGCAGCAGCTTGGCCATGTTGGGTGAACAGCAGCTGCCGGCGGTTGCGGCACAATGTCCAGATTTCGTGTCAAGTACTGCTGCTAACACATGTAGCTATCCTGGGTTGTAATTATAAATTGAGTAATCAAACAATAGTCAGAGTTTTTTGTATCCTGTATGACAGGGGTTCTTAACGATATAAGATAGGCCTCAGTATGTAACAGTATCCAGTTGTGGATAAGTATCCAGTTGTATCCAGTATCTAGTATCCAGTTGTAGATAAGTTGGGCCCATAAAGGCTCACCTTATCCACAACACAGGGCCCCTGTGCCCACTCAGATATTAACACTGAATTAGTCATCTTACTCTTTATTTTAATCATATTCAATAATTACACCTAACTTACTTACAGTTAACAACCTTCTCAAATGATTTGACATGCTGGGTTAATCACAAATATTATACATTTTTATTTGACACCAATATCTTGGGCTTGGAATTAGAAATGTAAACACTAACCAAATATACTGCATAAAAAAGGACTCATAAAAAACTGATGACAAACACATGTATTTACAGATATGTTTTGCTAAAATAAATTAAATCGATAATATATATGTTTATTAGCTAAACCGTCAATAAAATAAAAGTGCAAATAAAAATACAGCTTCACCAGTTTAGTAATAATTTTGGCTCTTAAAAAACTTTTTTTTTGACATTAGTTCCAGACTTCTTCTGTTTGTTTGAGATTGTCTTTATAAGAAACACATCAATAATGAATAAAGCAAACAAAACATATTCTTAAAAAAAATAACTCCATATTCTCTACTGCTCGCTAATGTTACCATATCAGAGTTATTGTGTAGAAATATGGGGAAATAACTGCAAAAGTACACTTCATTCATTACGGTGTTATAAAAAAGATCAATTAGAATAATACATAATGTTGGATATTTGGATGTTTGATGTTTATTTACTGAATCAAAAATATTGAAATTCCACGACATAGTGAATTTGCAAACAGCTAAAATTAAACACAGAGCAAACTATAACCTGCTACCCAAGAATATAAAACAATTCTTCTCAACAAAAGAGGAGAAATATAATCTTAAAGAAAAAATTTATTTTCAAACATTTGTACACACGTACAACACTTGGGACCTTCAGTATATCTGTATGTGGAATGAAATTATGGAATGGATTAAGCAAAGAAATCAAACAATGTACTAATATGATCCACTGCAAGAAACTCTTCAAACTTAAAGTGTTTACAGAGTACAAAGAAAAAGAACCATGATAAACATTCTGAATTTATATCATCCATTTATTTTCAAGATAATCTTACTCATCTCACTATATGAAACATAACATATTTCACCGAGTATTATTCATTTATTGATTTAATTTTATTGTTATTACTTATGGAATATATTGTGACTAAATTGAGAACAGGAAGTGAACAAGAGTTTTAGCAACTGCTTTGTAAAGGAAAAGAGGTAGGATTAAATAAGCTCTGCTTCTTCCTACACGTTGTTGAAAAGAGAAACATGGAAATTGTGATGTATCATGTTGTATGCTTGCCTGTTCGAAATAAACTCAAACTGAACTCAATTCAACTCAACAAGTGGTGGAAAACTGCATTACAAGTAAGTATGGGCACCGAATCCAGTATTTTCATGGCATCGACAGAACCCCGTCAGTCCTAGTCACACAAAATCCAACGAAGCCATGTTTCTGTACATGGTGCTAATTTTGTTCCAAATAAACCATGATATAAAATGTTCAATCATACATCCCTAACACTATCACCCAGGCAAATAGCCTCGAGGTAATGTTACAATTTTCAATGCCAACAAAGTAATATATTTAGAAATGTAATATTAAAACAAGATTTAACAACTATCCAACCATCCATTTTCTACCGCTTGTCCCTCTTGGGATTGCGGGGGGTGCTGGAGCCTATCCCAGCTGCATTCAGGCAGCTGGGATAACTGGACAAGTCGCCACCTCATCACAGGGCCAACACAGATAGACAGACTCCATTCACACTCACATTCACACACTAGGGCCAATTTAGTGTTGCCAATTAGCCTATCCCCAGGTAAGTTATCTTAATCAGCTCATTTAAATGTTTCAATAAAACACATGATTCAATTATTTACACTTAAGTACCGAAATCTTTGAGTACCGGTATAAATTCCAAGGTACCTGGAATTGGTACCATCCATCCATCCATTTCCTACCCCTTATTCCCTTTGGGGTCGCTGGTGCCTATCTCAGCTACAATCGGGCGGAAAGCGGGGTACACCGTGGACAAGTCGCCACCTCATCGCAGGGCCACAACAGATAGACAGACAACATTCACACACTAGGGCCAATTTAGTGTTGCCAATCAACCTATCCCCAGGTGCATGTCTTTGGAAGTGGGAGGAAGCCGGAGTACCCGGAGGGAACCCACGCAGTCACGGGGAGAACATGCAAACTCCATACAGAAAGATCCCGAGCCCAGGATTGAACCCCAGACTACTCAGGAATCTTCGTATTGTGAGGCAGACGCACTAACCCCTCTCCCACTGTGAAGCCTGAATTAGTACCGAATCAGTTTGAATGTGAAAGGTACCCATCCCTAATACAACTAACTATTGCTACAGCCCATATATATGTACCACAGCTTGGAAACAGATATTTTTGAGGCACTTGCCCTGGTTCAGAAACACTGCTTTATGATATGCTGGTATGTTTCAATTTAAAAGTGATAATTAACACATTTTGCAAAATTAAAAACACAAATAAATAAACTTTGACATTGTCTTTATGGGGTATTATTGTCGGTAGAATTTTGAGAACAAAAATTAATTTATAATAAAATAGGGCTGTAACATACCAAAACATGGAAAAAGGGAAGCGCCTTGAATTATTTACGGATGCACTGTGAACCCTTTAAATCAGTATTTCCTCTGAAATATAAAGGTTCAAATAAAATAAATGTTTTAATGTTTTATTTAACTATTTTAGGATCTAAGCAATCGTTGGACTAGATTCCTGTTGAGTCCGTCGAGTGAGTTGGACTGACAAAATAAATTCATGAAGTACTGCCACATTGGTTCATGAAATAAATATGGTACTTGAATCATTAAATACTTTTTTAATTAAATACTTGCTTAAATCGTGAAATAAATAACAAAATTATGAAATATTTAATTGAATTGTGAAATTTTTAGACCTCAGCAAATTGAAATTAATCCCACATTTGGGACAATCCAATCCAATCCAATCCACTTTATTTATATAGCACATTTAAACAACAATAACCTTTCCAAAGTGCTGCACAGCCATGTTAAAAACAATATTAAAAAAACAATATTATTCTCCACCAATGACTGAATAAAAACAAAAAATAAATAAATATAAAACAAATATAAAAAAACAATGTAAAAACAAATATGATTAAAAACAATGTTTAAGGGTAAAATCAATTAAAACAGTAAAATAGAAATCAAAGTGTATAAAAAACACAGAGGACAACAGAGGACAGGACAGCGGTAGGAAATGAATGGATGTATTGATGGATGGATTTTAGTAATCTTTTAAATACTTTTTTATTTACTTAATTCTGTCCCATTTGACCATTTCAATGTATTTTAATGTCTGGAGTTTTAAAAACAATAGTGTGAACCCACACAAGCACAGGAAAATGTGTAAACTTTGCACAGAAAGGCCATGACTCAAATAGTCTTGCTGTGAGACAATAATGCTAATCACTCCGAGCTGTTAATTTCTCTTATCCACTGATAATAGTAAAGTATTTTTCAAATGTTATTCTACTGCACATACCTCGAGTTCAAGGTACTTTGCTTAAAACAATCTAAATGGTTCAAGAGGAACAAATTAAAACAGCAATATCCTCACAATCTAGTTGCAGAATCCTTCATGGTGACAAATAGATCCGGGGTGTGAGAATGATTTATTGGGTACCAAACAAGCTATTTCCACAACTGCCCGCAGGATGCAGAGTTTACTGTCCTCTAATTCCTCATGCCAAACGGGTAAGAAACATGACAGTGAAAGCCGGGTGACTGGCTAATCAATACTGTATTTATGTGGAGAGTGGAGCTGGACGTGCTCACTTGCAAGCACAGCGAGGCTTGTATCAATACAACAATGTTGGCTTTTATGTGCAGAGAGAATGAACATTTCTTCATCTGGCAGTGTCAAACAGGTTTTCATCAGGGGCCAAATCACAGTTATCGCTGCTCTCACAGGGCCGCTTGTAACAGTCAATATATGTGAACAGTGCCTCATATCATTACACAATTGCATAAGCATTGACTTATTATGGATAACTTGCTTGGAATTAGTAAGTACATCCGACAAGCAGATATTAAAGTATTTGTTTAGCGAAACCCCAGAGTTACTGCAGAGGGGCTGTGAAATTCTTGGTTGATTATAGTTTTTTAATACATTGTTTTTATTCCCCAGCCATCTTTACGCACATTTGTACCGTATTTTTCGGATTATAATTTGCTCCGGAGTATACGTCGCAACGGCCGAAAATGCATAATGAAGAAGGAAAAAAAACATATATAAGTTGCACTGAAGTATAAGTCGCATTGTGGGGGGGAAATTTATTTGATAAAACCAAACACCAAGAATAGACATTTGAAAGGCAATTTGAAATAAATAAAGAATAGTGCACAACAGGCTGAATACTGTAAGTGTACGTTATATGACGCATAAATAAATAAATAAATGATAAATGGGTTGTACTTGTATATCGCTTTTCTACCTTCAAAGTACTCAAAACACTTTGACACTACTTCCACATTCACCCATTCACACACACACATTCACACACTGATGGAGGGAGCTGCCATGCAAGGCGCTAACCAGCACCCATCAGGAGCAAGGGTGAAGTGTCTTGCTCAGGACACAACAGACGTGACGAGGTAATACCAACTGAGAAGGTGCCTGGTATGTTAACGTAACATATTATTGTAAGAGTCATTCAAATAACTATAATATATAGAACATGCTATACGTTTACCAAACAATCTCTTACTCCTAATCGATAAATCCGATGAAATCTTCTTCCGCGATGTCGCTTCTAAACAACTCTGCCAACTCCAAAGGTATGCGCCGCTTCCTCTTGTCGTTTTCTGCTGCATATTTCACTACATCCAGCTTGTAATCTGCAGTACATGATTTCCTTTTCGGTGCCATTTTTGTTCAGCCCTTCTCAGTTTTTATAAGTTACTGCCGACATAGAAATGATCAATTTTAATAGCTACGGCAGTAACATATAACATATAGCAGTTAGCGTCGCCTGACCCACAATGCACTTCTGCCATGACGCTCCCCCACCAAATTCTTATTGGCTGACGTGTGTGACGATTGCTGACGTGTGTGTGATGACTGCTGAAATGTTCTTGGTCTCTTCCGCAAAGAGATAAATAATATTATTTGATATTGTGTAATCTGCAGTACATTATTTCCTTTTCGGTGCCATTTTTGTTCAACCCTTCTCAGTTTTTATAAGTTACCGCCAACGATGAAATGATCCATTTTAATAGCTACGGCAGTAGCATATAGCATAAAGCACTTAGCATTCAATGACCCACAATGCATTTCTGTCATGACCCTCCCCTGCCGAATTCTTATTGGTTGACGATTGCTGACGTGTGTGTGATGATTGCTGACATTTTCTTTGTCTCTTCCGCGAATAAGATAAATAATATTATTTGACATTTTACGGTAATGTGTTAATAATTTCACACATAAGTCACTCGGAACTCCCAGAGTGTTCAACAATGCCTCAAATAAGCCCAGACAAAAGCTAAAAATTATTATTAGTTAATTTTTTTTGGGGGGTGGAGGGTTGGAGCGCCAACCAGACTTTTGTGTGTGTGCGTGTTGACACTTATAAGGGGTCATATGATTTTTTTTTTTCCTACATTTAAAATGTGTCTTTGTGGTTTACATAACATGGTGATGGTTTGCAAATATTTAGTTTAACAGACCTATTTTGTAGCCATTTTTGTTTTCCCTATTGAAATGGTTTGTTTTGAGGGACAGAATTGTTAGCTGCAAATTATTCTGTCCTTACGACGCCTCCTAATGCTAAAAGCGCATTTTCCCCCACCTGGTAGAAATGTTTTGTAGTTTTTTGGAGCTCTTGGTTTTATTCTGCACTATGAACATTGTTAACTGATTGCTGCCGTCCGTGTTGAGTACTTTTCCTACATCACAACATCCCAGATGATATAGCGAGATCAGCGGCTCACCGTGTTTTGTTGCCAGCACTGCAAATATATATGTCTGCCATCTAATCAACATGTTTTTTTTTACTTCCCTGTGATATCTCACTTTGTAGTCCCAAGTGGGTATTCAATTACAAGAAAACTTGCCGGTATTCACAAAGATGGAGAACAACATGTTGATTAGGTGGCAGATATATATTGGCAAGGCCATTTTCAAGGATTCTTACAGTAAGAGAAACTACATCTTGTGAGACGAGGTCGGAAGGTTCTGTATCCTGGCAGTGAAATGGTTTGCCCTGGACTTTCACACAAATCAAGTGACTACGATGGTACCACTGGCTTTTACAGCGTCAAATGGGTGCTCCAAATTGTGAGTTAAAACTGTTTTATGTTTCATTTGTGTTTTACAATTCTTAAATTGTTGACAGTACCAAGTAAGATATGTTTTAATTGCTGAAGCGGGTTTATTCAACGTTAAATGCACCGTTTTGTAAACTGTTGAGGGGATTCAATGAGCAGTACATTGCAAGTGGGTTTCTGTATATTATCTTCAGCCGTGTCTGTGGTGACATAAATTAGGGTATTTTGAGAGGTGAAGTGGCACTCAGTAGGACATCACTGAAGGCCTAAATGAGGAACGCACAGCCCGCCACTGCTTTTCACACACATTCCTGGCGGACGTCAGCTTTGAGTATGAGCAGAGCTCTGCTGGAACGTACGTTCCGCCCAAGGATGTTTTGGCCTTTACATCATATGTACACAATAAACCATCGCAGGTAGTCTTTTGAAGGAGGCCAAACAAACTCTTTGATATCAACAACCCACCTCTCTTCGCTGGCGACCTTGGCACCTGTTGTGAGTTCCTCCACAGCGACCTGGGGTTGGATCAACATCTATATACTTACAAGGCAAGGATCGCTTTTATCATGAGCATATTTTTCCAGCAGAGGAGCCACGTGTTCTATGTCTGCTAGCGCTCACCTCACTGTTTGCTCTTTATGGTATATCTTCATATGCCATCATCGTCTGAGTTATTAAGCAGGTGACATGCAATTCTCTGCAACCACAACATTCTTTGATATAGTGGCTTGTTACATTCCCTTGGCAGGGGGTATTCAAGCAACTGGAACTGATCCAAGAGTTACAACAATCAGAGAAGACATCCCCGAATGTTGATTGTACACCTCTTAAATGAGGTGTATGCCTGAAGGAAAATATTAAACATATAAATTGGAAGATAACGTCATCTAACACCTTTGGCGACTTTTTGAACAGTCAGTAGTTACTTTTCTGACTGCTAAAAAGGTCTCTCTTTAGATGGGCGCCTCCTGGTGGTTATCACATATCGGAACGAAACTTTAGTTATAGAGTAGTACCTCAATTTAAGGTTATTTAGTTCTGTGACCAAGCTTGTTACTCAAAACACTTGAATCTAAAACCAAGATCTGCCATTTAATTGAATTGAAATCAGTTTTAATCTTTGCGTCTACCTCTGTCACGACCGGGTCGCATGGTGATATTATGCAGGATGCAAAGGACGAATCCGACAGGACTTGCAGGTTAGGACTTAAATTTAATAAGAAAAGAACACAGAACAGGTACAAAACAGAAAACAAAACCACTGGATAAGGTGCTGAGCGCACCGGAAGCTAAGGCTACACTTAGCACAGGCTATGATAATTAGCAGGGGGCTAGGAGACAAGCAAACACTATAATAAAGAAGCCAGACTGACTGAATGGAAAAGGCAGACTTAAATAATGTCAGTGATTACAAACAGGTGCGCGTCCGGAACACAAGCGGAAGGTGAAAATAATAAGTGACTATGGTAACCAACTCAGAGGTGCACAAACAGAAACCGAAGGAGTCCAAAACCAACAGAAAACACAGGTGACTTGAAAACCCAAACAGAATATGATCCGGGCAGCGGATTATAAAAATCTCCCAAATTGCATAATTTTAACATGCTTTTTTAAAGGAAAAACAAACTTTTAGATAAGAATTGTTTTATACACATCAAACGCCTACGGTAGTTTTATTAAGTACAAGAAACATCTAACTAGCACATGTGTCTGAAATAGGTTTTTATTTGGTTTGGTTACCTGACATTGTTTTTACATTCACACTGCTGTATCACAATCTATTCCATTTATTATTTATATTAATAACTATGCCTAATACCTATGCTATATAAAACCTACTCAATTTAAATCTTTTATCTATTATTTTGGTATTCTTAGGGCTAAATCTGGGACCTCAGGTAATACATTTTGTGCCATCTCATGTGCTTCATCTGTGCTGGTATAATCATAAAGTTCTTTGAATAATGCACATTATCCACCTTGTTGATCCTCATTTATTAACTTTAAAACATGCCTCGCAAAATGTGACGATACAGCATTACCACCATTGCTTCAATTTTAGGTAATCATTTAAATAAAAAAAACATTCAGACCTGCACAATGACTTTTTATTTTTTTTGCAGATAATATAGTTAACAGCTTACCCTATGCACGTATTCAGTAGATACAAGACACGCATTGGCTTGTTGAAAATTATTAGAGCAGTCCAAACCGCCCATGTAATGTAAAATCATGCAAGTAAATTGAATGAATTTTGTAACAAATTCCCACTTTTTCAGATGTGTATTATCTTTTACAATGTGTTTTACTTAATACTTATCTTATCAGGGGACGGTGTGGCGCGGTTGGGAGAGTGGCCGTGCCAGCAACCTGAGGGTTCCTGGTTAAATCCCCACCTTCTACCAACTTCGTCACGTCTGTTGTGTCTTTAAGCAAGACACTTCACCCTTGCTCCTGATGGGTCGTGGTTAGGGCCTTGCATGGCAGCTCCCGCCATCAGTGTGTGAATGTGTGTGTGAATGGGTGAATGTGGAAATAATTTCAAAGTGCTTTGAGTCCCTTGAAGGTAGAAAAGCGCTATACAAGTATAACCCATTTACCATTTGTCTGCGTATTTTTAGCCTTGTTTTCAGTGTTTACCAATTGTTGTGTACGTCCTTAAAGCACAGCTCAATATTGTCAACCATACATCATGAAGCTTTTAATACTGTCAGGCTTGGTCAGAAATAGGACTCAGATCCAGAGGAGGGAAGAATCCGGGAGGCTTTTATTTTGAAAGCTACTTTTCACCTCCTGAGTTAGGGAAATACCATATAGGCTATAATCTGACAACTCGGTGAAAACTGTTCCAAAAAAAAATGAACAACCGAAAATCGCTCCGAAAGGAGGAAACAAAAAATAACAATAGCGAACTATACTTAGAGTTTGATATAATCTATAAAATTTATCAATAACAAAAGACGCTCCAAAAGGAGGGAGAAACAATGGCTATAAAACGTATGCACTGTTTCTTATCTAAAAAAATAGTTAACAAAAAATGTTACTCAAAAAATAGAGGAAAAAGGAGAACTCTAAGAAAAAACTGAAACTCACCACTTCGGCTGCAAAACTATGTAACCAAAAATGACTCTGCTTAGGAGGTGAAAAGGAAACTCAAAACACCAAGAAGGGAATTCAGGATTAGGGACTCAAAAACGAGACGAAACAAGGCTTGGGTTAACCCTAACCCTAACGCTAGAGAGGCATGAAACAACAAAACATTTTGGCAAAGAACAAAGGGCAGCGTGGGCTTGTAAAACACATGGGGGTAATGGGGAACAGGTGGAAACAATCAGGGATCAGGGTTGACGTCAGACTGATGACACAAAAGGAAGAGCAAGTGACCTGAAACGAGAGGAGAGTTACTTTTCAAACCAAAACATGAAATTCAAAAGACAGAAAAAACCAAGACAAAACATCTTTCACCGTAAACATTGTTTGAGTGCAATGGCAAAAGCCCCTGTGTTTATTGTGCCTTTTAATTTTAATTCCAATTGTTTAAAAGTGTTCTCTAGGTGCATTAGGAAACATATGTTTAATCATAAGTTTTATCATACATTTTATTTTGAAATAAAGCCAAACATTTTTGTGGTCCCCCTTATTTTGAAAAGTATCAAAAAGTATTGTAATACATAAGGTTATACATTTTGGTGTGACAATATTGGTGTCGGTACAACTCTAGGTGGGACGTATGTGCAAATGTAATTATGTAGTTGCTTATGTGCCCGAACGTTAACTATGCAGTGACGTAGCAGGTGGTGTCCCAATTCCTAGGGAAGTTGACAAAGCTCTGGCCCTTTTTATTTCATTTGGAGGGTGTAGTGGTAGGGAGTGAGGGCGAGTGGTGGTGAATGAGGGGGGCTAAGTGTTTCATATCCTTTTTGATATGATGGCATGTTTAAATTTAAATAAATAACATACTTGAAACATGAAACTGTAATCTGGTTGTGAGCAGGCTACTGTATGAACACATGTTGTTACAAGTTACAAAATGTACATTAACCAGGTGGGTATTCTAAGTTACCCACATGTGCTCCCACTACTCCGAATAATAGTGTCATTAAAAATGTCAACAACTCGCTGGTGAAACGAGGTGGGTCCATCTGTTTTGGCCATACTTTGCCGGTAGTCAGCTATCTACCGCTTTGATGTCTGACCATTTCTTTTTTAATTCACCCTGCGTGCAGTTCTCGGAGCCTACAGAATTGTCTGTCTCACACATGCTATCCCACTCACTCCCCTTTACTTGCTGCTAATGCCAGAGGACAGCAATCCACACCAGCAAGAAGCACTTCCAGTAGTGAAATTCTTCTGTTTTACTCATTGTTTTAGTATTTTCTAATAGGTCGGAGTAGGGCTGGGCGACATGGCCTTTTTTTAATATCTCAATATTTTTAGGCCATGTTCCGATACACGATAACTATCTCGATATTTTGCCTTAGCCTGGAATGAACACTTGATGCATATGATCACACCAGTATGATGATTCTATGTGTCAAGATTAAAATATTCTTGTTCATACTACATCAGTATAGGGAAATCACAACTAAGTCAATTGACCAAAATTGTATTTATTAAACAGTTATTAAGCAGTGGCACAAACTTTCGTGTCATTTCAAAACAGAAAGTGCAAGATTGTCAGAGACATTTAAAAAAAAGCTATGAGTGCACTTTTGTGCATGATGTCACTAAGGTGACATATCAAAACAACACTAAATTAAAGTGCAATTTTTATACAAAACGCCAATACAATAGTTTAAAACAAATAAAGTGCACTTTTCTGCATGATGTCACACCAAATATTTCAATAACTGTCAAATGAAAATGAGCTGCATAAGAGGAAATCCAATAGTGTATGTCATTCGCTATGTGGTAGGTTCCTGCAGACGTTATCTCCTTCTGTTGTTGACTATTTTTTCATTCGGTGTTGATGTGGAAATGGTTGCCTCGGCATTTTGTTGGTGTGGCACCCAACGAAGATGTTGACATGTGGAGTAAGAACTCTCCGTTTTCTAGCAGGTGACTTTTCAAATGATGCTACCTATTAGCAGTAATGCTACTTCCGCTCGAATGCAGCTGAGATAGGCTCCAGCAAACCCCAAAAGAGAAAAGCCGTAGAAAATGGATGGATGGACGGCTACTTTTTGTGGCAATGCTTTTGCCCCATACTTGACAAATTACGGTTGTCTGTTCGACACATTCCCACTTGAAGCCAAACCACTGCCAGGCGATGGACCCCTGCTGTTTTTCTTGGGAATTAATTCTTCCTTAATTTGTTACCAGATTCGCACCTTCTTTCTCTCGTACTACCACTCGCACCACATCTACCGTTACCCATGTATGTGACGTATATAAGAAGGTGCGCTTGCTGTCTGTGAGAAGGAGAGACAACAAAGAGTGCTCCTGACACATTCCAACCAACTCTACTGGATGAGAAGATGACGCCAATGCAGGTAGATGCTCTTCTCATCCGAATCCGATCCGAAATACTTTATTAATCCCTGAGAGGAAATTAAAATGTTCAGCACGATCTCATTCAAAATCAGAGAAACGTTACAGGGAGACAGAACAGGATCGCTGACGGGTCTGCCAAATTCCGGCGCCCCTTAGAAAAATGGTGATATACAGGTAAACAATCGGGTTTGTTAGAGAAAAAGAAATAATAAAATCGGTCTAAGCCTGGGCCATCTGGAGAGGGGGTCCAGCCTGAGGCCAAGGGAAAAAAAGAACTCATAGTCATAGCACACCTCCCTCTTACAGACATGACTGAGGGAAACATGGAACATCAAAGAACACGAAGGACATTAAAGACATTAAAAAAGAGAAGAGCTGATGCAACCAGCCACTTCTACACACAGCTATGAATACAAAGTAAAAGAAACAAAGAAACATGTCCTTGATTGTTGACTCCCTGACCTGCAGACCGCAGTACGCCTAAACACTGTGTCAGACAGAGGGATTAGTAACATGGGGGCCCCATAGGGAACGGTTCCGTCTCACTTTCTCTTCACCCTCTACACCACAGCCTTCAACTACAACACCGCGTCCTGCCATCTTCTGAAGTTTTTAATGACTGTAGTTGTCTGTATTAGCAGGGGCGAAGATACCGAGTATAGGGCTGGGGTGGGTGACTTTGTCACATGGCGGAAGCAGAACCATTTCCAGCTCAATGTGCAATGACCAAGGAACTGGTGGATGGATCTGAGGAGGAGAAAGGCCCCATTGACCCTTGTTTCCTTTAGGGCGGTCGATGTAGGCATTGTTGAGAATTACAAATACCTGTGAGTTTACATTGACAGTAAATTGGACTGGTCTAAGAACACAGAGGCTGTCTACAAGAAAGGACTGAGCCACCTCTACTTCCTGAGAAAACTGAGGCCCTTCAACATCTGCAGGCAGATGCTGAGGATATTTCATGAGTCGGTGGTGGCCAGTGCAATCCTGTTTGCTGTGACTTGATGGGGCAGCAAGCTGAGGGTAGGGGACTTAAACAGACTCAACAAAGTGATCCGCAAGTTCGGTGACATTATCGGGGTGGAGCTGGACTCCCTGACGACAGTGTCGGAGAGAAGGATCTTGACAAAGTTGGGTAGCATCTTGGACAGTGTCCCTCACCCACTCCACCACATGCTGGTCAAACACAAGAGCACTTTCAGTGCTAAACAGAACACCACAGAAGGTCATTCCTTCCTGTGGCCATCAAACTTCACAACACATCCCTTTGAGAACCACACACACTTGGATACTAGCCTATTGACCTGGACATATTTTTAAAAAAATTATATCCGTACAATTAATTCACTATATCTTTATTTTAAACTCATATGTTTAAAACGTGCAATAACTGTTTCACACAGTTCATCTGTGTAAATATTGCTTATCTTGTACATGTGTTATCATTGTAGTCTTACTTGGTACTTTTTGTTTATTGTATTGCTTATTTTATTAGATTGCTTAATTGATCATCTTTATTTTCATTTTCCGATTACTGTATTGCATGAAGACCAACGGTTACACCTGAATTTCCATTCATACATCCATCCATTTTCTACCGCTTATTCCCTTTGGGGTCGGGGGGGGCCCTCTCGGGAATTAATAAAGTATTTCTGGTTTTGATTTTATTTCGTTCTGATACACACAGATGGCAATGGGGAGAATGTATTAGCTGAGCATTGTAAGGACACACTATTTTAGATATTTGCACATGAACAATCAAATAAAACCCATCCATCCATCCATCCATCATCTTCCGCTTATCCGAGGTCGGGTCGCGGGGGCAACAGCCTAAGCAGGGAAACCCAGACTTCCCTCTCCCCAGCCACTTCGTCTAGCTCTTCCCGGGGGATCCCGAGGCGTTCCCAGGCCAGCCGGGAGACATAGTCTTCCCAACGTGTCCTGGGTCTTCCCCGTGGCCTCCTACCGGTTGGACGTGCCCTAAACACCTCCCTAGGGAGGCGTTCGGGTGGCATCCTGACCAGATGCCCGAACCACCTCATCTGGCTCCTCTCGATGTGAAGGAGCAGCGGCTTTACTTTGAGTTCCTCCCGGATGGCAGAGCTTCTCACCCTATCTCTAAGGGAGAGCCCCGCCACACGGCGGAGGAAACTCATTTCGGCCGCTTGTACCCGTGATCTTATCCTTTCGGTCATGACCCAAAGCTCATGACCATAGGTGAGGATGGGAACGTAGATCGACCGGTAAATTGAGAGCTTTGCCTTCCGGCTCAGCTCCTTCTTCACCACAACGGACCGGTACAACGTCCGCATTACTGAAGACGCCGCACCGATCCGCCTGTTGATCTCACGATCCACTCTTCCCTCACTCGTGAACAAGACTCCTAGGTACTTGAACTCCTCCACTTGGGGCAGGGTCTCCTCCCCAACCCGGAGATGGCACTCCACCCTTTTCCGGGCGAGAACCATGGACTCGGACTTGGAGGTGCTGATTCTCATTCCGGTCGCTTCACACTCGGCTGCGAACCGATCCAGCGAGAGCTGAAGACCCCGGTCAGATGAAGCCATCAGGACCACATCATCTGCAAAAAGCAGAGACCTAATCCTGCGGTTACCAAACCGGAACCCCTCAACGCCTTGACTGCGCCTAGAAATTCTGTCCATAAAAGTTATGAACAGAATCGGTGACAAAGGACAGCCTTGGCGGAGTCCAACCCTCACTGGAAATGTGTTCGACTTACTGCCGGCAATGCGGACCAAGCTCTGGCACTGATCGTACAGGGAACGGACCGCCACAATAAGACAGTCCGATACCCCATACTCTCTGAGCACTCCCCACAGGACTTCCCGAGGGACACGGTCGAATGCCTTCTCCAAGTCCACAAAGCACATGTAGACTGGTTGGGCAAACTCCCATGCACCCTCAAGAACCCTGCCGAGAGTATAGAGCTGGTCCACAGTTCCACGACCAGGACGAAAACCACACTGTTCCTCCTGAATCCGAGGTTCGACTATCCGACGTAGCCTCCTCTCCAGTACACCTGAATAAACCTTACCGGGAAGGCTGAGGAGTGTGATCCCACGATAGTTGGAACACACCCTCCGGTCCCCCTTTTTGAAGAGAGGAACCACCACCCCGGTCTGCCAATCCAGAGGTACCGCCCCCGATGTCCACGCGATGCTGCAAAGTCTTGTCAACCAAGACAGCCCCACAGCATCCAAAGCCTTAAGGAACTCCGGGCGGATCTCGTCCACCCCTGGGGCCTTGCCACCGAGGAGCTTTTTAACTACCTCAGCGACCTCAGCCCCAGAAATAGGAGAGTCCACCACAGATTCCCCAGGCACTGCTTCCTCATAGGAAGACGTGTTGGTGGGATTGAGGAGGTCTTCGAAGTATTCCTTCCACCTGTCCACAACATCCGCAGTCGAGGTCAGCAGAACACCATCCGCACCATACACGGTGTTGATAGTGCACTGCTTCCCCTTCCTGAGGCGGCGGACGGTGGTCCAGAATCGCTTCGAAGCCGTCCGGAAGTCGTTTTCCATAGCTTCCCCGAACTCTTCCCATGTCCGAGTTTTTGCATCCGCGACCGCTGAAACTGCACACCGCTTGGCCTGTCGGTACCTGTCCACTGCCTCCGGAGTCCTATGAGTCAAAAGGACCCGATAGGACTCCTTCTTCAGCTTGACGGCATCCCTCACCGCTGGTGTCCACCAGGGGGTTTTAGGATTGCCGCCCCGACAGGCACCAACTACCTTGCGGCCACAGCTCCGATCTGCCGCCTCGACAATAGAGGTGCGGAACATGGTCCACTCGGACTCAATGTCCAGCACCTCCCTCGTGACATGTTCAAAGTTCTTCCGGAGGTGGGAATTGAAACTTTGTCTGACAGGAGACTCTGCCAGACGTTCCCAGCAGACCCTCACAATGCGTTTGGGCCTCCCAGGTCTGTCCGGCATCCTCCCCCACCATCGCAGCCAACTCACCACCAGGTGGTGATCGGTAGAAAGCTCCGCCCCTCTCTTCACCCGAGTGTCCATAACATGAGGCCGCAAATCCGATGACACAACTACAAAGTCGATCATGGAACTGCGGCCTAGGGTGTCCTGGTGCCAAGTGCACATATGGACACCCTTATGTTTGAACATGGTGTTCGTTATGGACAAACTGTGACGAGCACAAAAGTCCAATAACAAAACACCACTCGGGTTCAGATCCGGGCGGCCATTCTTCCCAATCACGCCTCTCCAGGTTTCACTGTCGTTGCCAACGTGAGCGTTGAAGTCTCCCAGTAGGACAAGGGAATCACCCGGGGGAGCACTTTCCAGTACTCCCTCGAGCGTTCCCAAAAAGGGTGGGTACTCTGAACTGATGTTTGGTGCATAAGCACAAACAACAGTCAGGACCCGTCCCCCCACCCGAAGGCGGAGGGAGGCTACCCTTTCGTCCACCGGGTTAAACTCCAACGTACAGGCTTTGAGTCGGGGGGAAACAAGAATTGCCACCCCAGCCCGTCGCCTCTCACTGCCGGCAACGCCAGAGTGGAAGAGGGTCCAGTCCCTCTCGAGAGAAGTGGTTCCAGAGCCCTTGCTGTGCGTCGAAGTGAGTCCGACTATATCCAGCCGGAATTTCTCGACTTCGCGCACTAGCTCAGGCTCTTTCCCCCCCAGTGACGTGACGTTCCACGTCCCAAGAGCTAGCTTTTGTAGCCGAGGATCGGACCGCCAAGTGCCCTGCCTTCGGCTGTCGCCCAGCTCACAATGCACCCGACCTCTATGGCCCCTGCTATGGGTGGTGAGCCCATTGGAGGGGTGACCTACGTTGCCTCTTCGGGCTGTGCCCGGCCGGGCCCCATGGGAACAGGCCCGGCCACCAGGCGCTCGCCATCGTGCCCCACCTCCGGGCCTGGCTCCAGAGGGGGGCCCCGGTGACCCGCGTCCAGGCGAGGGAAATCTGGGTCCATGATGTTTCTTCTTCATATAGGTCTTCGAGCTGCTCTTTGTCTGATCCCTCACCTAGAACCTGTTTGCCTTGGGAGACCCTACCAGGGGGCTTTATGCCCCCGGACAACATAGCTCCTAGGATCATTGGGACACGCAAACTCCTCTACCACGATAAGGTTGCAGCTCAGAGAGGAGATCAAATAAAACCATCATCTTGAAAAGGATATTCTGGGATGCCATCCACATAATGGAAAAGATCCTTTAAACGTGACAGTAGTTATGTGCACAGGTACATATTTAATCAGATTAAAAGCCTAACCGCAATAAAAAATGTTTCATGTAAACATGCCTTTCGGAATATTCTGACCCGATCACACACATTCGGATCAAAATTTTATTCTAATCCAGATGGGTGGTTTATGACGATAGTCATTGAAATTGTAGCGCATGAAAATACATCTTCCAAAATTCGAGTTGAAATAATCTTTATCCATGTCCAGTCTACTAGTCATGTCTGGTTTATACCGCCACGGATAATATGTACCCCCGTGCTACCTGCGGCATTCGGGCAGATGGTGCTCGTAAGCCTTGGATGGCAACCTGTCTAGGAGAAGGTCACTCTGAACTAAAACCGGGACTGCGAGGAGTTGCGCCCCACAGTTTGCTATTAGCATAGTAAAGCAAACCATGGAGTTCAAAGTCATCCTAAATCCTATACTTCCAGCGGCGGGAGTCCGCAGGAACATCGCGGCTGGTCCTCCTCCTGGAGGACACCATGACGACAGGACCTCAAACCCTGGGACTGTCCCAGGGAGGGTCCTGTCCGAACACAGCACCCCGTCCAATGCACTCATGCGCTGTCGGAGACCATTTGTTATGGGAACCTTCAACGCTTGCACAGCGAGAGAAGAAGCGAGGTTGATAGAACTTGCACACTGTGCAGAGGAACGGGGAGTGGAGATCCTGGGGGTCCAAGAGCACAGGAGAATGCACACTGATGACCCCATCCTGTACTGCAGAGTGGAGAGATGCATGTTCATTTCTGCTTCTGCGTGGAGGAACGAGGCCCAGGCCGCAACAGGCGGTGTAGGGTTAATGCTGGGCCCACGGGCACGTAAAGCTCTCCGTCGGGTTTACAACCACACCGACAGGATTCTGAGCGCAGTTCTCGGGCAACCCAGTAACAACAGTCATAGTCGTGTACTCACCAAAAACGTGGCACCATCTGATGTGGTGGAGAAGTTCTTTGAGGACCTTGTAAGAGCGGTCCGTGGTGTCCCAGCGCACAATTTCCTGGCAATCCTTGAGGACTTCAATGCAAGGCTTGGACCAGAGGACGCACCCTTCCCTTACTACAACTCTACCAACCGCAACGGCACTTCCCACACTGACTTCCTCATGGAACCCGAGCTACTGGCAGCGAATACAATCTTCCGGAAGAGAACAGGAAAGAGGTGGACCTTCCGAGACCGAGCCTTACGGCAGCTAGATTACATCCTAGTGAGGAAGAAATGGAGGAAGTCCATCCTGAATGCTGAGACATACAGTCAATCAATGTTTATTTATATAGCCCCAAATCACAAATGTCTCAAAGGACTGCACAAATCATTACGACTACAACATCCTCGGAAGAACCCACAAAAGGGCAAGGAAAACTCACACCCAGGGGGCAGGGAGAATTCACATTCAGTGGGACGCCAGTGACAATGCTGACTATGAGAGACCTTGGAGAGGACCTCAGATGTGGGCAACCCCCCCCCTCTAGGGGACCGAAAGCAATGGATGTCGAGCGGGTCTAACATGATACTGTGAAAGTTCAATCCATAGTGGCTCCAAGACAGCAGTGAGAGTCCCGTCCACAGGAAACCATCTCAAGCGGATCAGCAGCGTAGAGATGTCCCCAACCGATACAGGCGAGCGGTCCATCCTGGGTCCCGACGAGCGGTCCATCCTGGGTCTCGACTCTGGACAGTCAGTACTTCATCCATGGTCATCGGACCGGACCCCCTCCACAAGGGAGGGGGGGACATAGGAGAAAGAGAAGAAGAAGCGGCAGATCAACTGGTCTAAAAATACAGCACTTTTAGTTCTTTGGGCTCAGACCACACGAGAGGTCGCCTGAGCCTCAGGGTCCCCAAACCAAGTCCCGAGATCCGGTATAACTGGAAAGCCTTCTCAAGTGACCCTAGCCTTCAAACCAGATACTCAGAGGAGATGAGGAGACGATTCCAGCAGCTGGACAGGGGAGCGTAGGCCAGTGGAGAATACAGGAGATTCGTCACTGCGAATCAAGAAGCGACCAGGCTGTGCGTGCCCATGATGGAGAGAGTCAGTACCTCCAGACGATCCAAACACCCAGAGGTCGTAGCAGCATAAGGGATGGTGGAGGAAGCCCGCCTCAACTTTGAGCGTTAACCAACTGTGGAGAGGCATGGCGAGCTGAATGAAGCCAAACAGTTTCTTTTCAGATGCTATGATACCATCAAAGGGGAAGAACTGATGGAGAGGGTGCGTAGGGTGCAGGCGGCGCAAGGTGAACAACAGTATGGGGAGGCCTGGAGGGTCATCAATGAGATGACGGGGCGGAAGAGGACCAAGTAGGGACTGGTGGAGGGACACCGCCTAAAGGAGAGGGTGACAACCTGGTCCTGTCACTTCAAAAGGCTGCTGGGAGAAACAGCAGACGCAGCTGGGGAAGAAGAAATACCATCAGTCCTGCCAAATCTGAACATCAAGGATGATCCCTTCACACTCGGAGAGCTGGCCAGGGCAAAAGCCACAGTAAGAGTGGGAAACAGCGCTGGCCCGGACGGCATACCCCCAGAAGTCGTGAAGAACTGTGATCTCGATGACATCATTCTAGAGTTCTGCAACCTTGCTCTGCTGCACAATCGGGGGCCTGATATGTGGTCTCTATCAAACATTGTGCCAGTGCCCAAAATTCGGAGACCTCTCGAAGCCAGACAACTACAGAGGCATCAGCCTGACCTGTATCACTGCGAAAGTCTACAACCGCATGATCCTTAACAGGGTCCGGCATGCAATTTGACCCTCACCTGGGAGTAAATCAGAACGGCTTTCGAGAAGGAAAAATAACTACAGCCCAGATCTTGGCACTTAGGAGATTGATTGAGGAGGTGAGGAAGGACAACCTGACTGCAGTCCTATTCTTCATAGACTTCAAAAAGGCATTTGACTAGATACATCGAGGCACGATGGTGAAGATCTTGAAGGCATACAGTATTCCCCTGAACCTACTCAGAGCAGTAGAGTCCATGTACGCAGGAACAAGGGCCAGGGTGGTGATCCCAGATGGGAACAGCGAGGAGTTTGACATCCTGGCTGGAGTTATACAAGGGGATACTCTAGCCCCTTCCTCTTCATCATAGTCCTTGATCATGCGCTCAGGAAGGCAATAAATGGGCGAGAGCAGGAACTTGGTTTCACGCTGACACCAAGGAAGTCGAGTCGACAACTGGCAGTGGTCCTGACAGACCTTGACTATGCGGATGACATCAGTCTGCTCTCCAACAACGTGGAACAAGCACAAGAACTACTACACAGGGTAGAGCTGGAGTGTGCCAAGGTTGGCCTTGGGCTAAATGCCAAGAAAATCGAGGTCATGACTTACAACGTTCCAACAGAACATCAACCTCTTGTAACAGCAGAAGAAGTTGAGGACTTGAAATACCTGGGCGCATGGGTCAACTCAACTGAGCAAGATCTAAAATTGAGGAAGGCACTTGCATGGAGGGCCCTGAACGGCATGACCAGTGTATGGAACTCCAACCTCCCCCGCCAAATCAAACTCAGCTTCTTCTACGCGACAGTTGAGTCCGTTCTCCTCTATGGCAGCGAATGCCGGACCCTGAAGCCAACCCTGGAGAAGTCTCTGGATGGTTGCTACACCAGGATGCTGCGTGCAGTACATAACATCAACAAGAGTGTGCACGTAACCAACAGAATCCTCTACAAGGGAATACCAAGGGTCAGGTAGAAGATTGCTGTAAGGAGAATGAGACTAGCAGGACACTGCCAAAGGCATCAGGAGCTGCCAGCCAGCAAATTGGTGCTGTGGGAACCAACAGATGGGCATCGGTCAAAAGGACATCCCACATTAACATACGTGGACATACTCAAGAAAGATGCAGGAGCTCAGAGTACCAAGGAACTGGCGAAATGTATGGAGAATCGGGATGACTAGAAGCAACGATGGACGGCTCGTCTGAGGACGACCTAGAGAGATGTCTTTGATGTCCACTAATTTATTGTCTCGGGATGAAGGTATTGTCTTGCTGCTGTCTCCCCCGATTCAACATGTGCAAAAGTACCGTTATAAGCTTTTAATTTTTTTTGCTTTAAAACGAGACTAGCAAAACAAAAGTATGTTATTGAGTGTCATGCGTCGATGTGACAGTAAAAGAAGGTTTCCAGTTGTCATCTTAATGAGCTGTTTTATTCACAACATTACAGCTCCAAGTGCTAATTGCTAGTCTCAAACACATGCACGAGATGTTGACAAATGAAGACGCGCCGCAAACCGTTCGTAAGTACAACTTAAAAAGGACAGAAAAGCTCCATTTCAAAAAGAGAGGTAAGACAAAAGTAGTAAACCAAGGGAATAAATACATACTGTGATAACGTCGAAGAAGCAGAATTGCACAACGCCGTGTTTGTTTACAGAGGAAGTCAATGCTTCTACAGCACCTGCTGTGAGCAAGACGGTCCAAAAGATGGCGCCATAGCAAAAATAATAACACGTCTTTCCTTTTGTGTTAGGTTCTGCACATGTAAAGTATTCCGATTGAAGGTGCGATGCATTAAAAATGCATGTCATAATCAGATCTTTTTTTTCAAGGTCCATGTACAGAGTAACATTCTAATCCGAATGATGATCAGATTAAATACATGTTGTCCGTGTGCACATGGCTAGAGACAGAGATAAACATCACCTCCAAAATTGCAAACCAATAACACCAATAACAGACAGCCCACTCCTCGCTAAATTCCCATCATATCCAGCTGGCATGTGAGCAAAGCAAGACAAGACACACACTGATTTAATCCGTAAATGATGCTGCATGTTGTGGTCTGGTGACGTTACACTGACTTTCACTTTCATGTCAAACACTTCTTATCATTTAAACTTTGGAAACAACTCTGTCACGTATCCCTACCCCGCATCACCATCGTCACCTGCGCTGTGGTGTGTGCAACTAACCGTGTTTTACTGGCGCGCTTCTATTTTTAGCCTGACTTTTGAGGCCGAGCGTTATGTTTAATATATAACGATGCATATCATGATTTGCACAGAGCCTGGTGACAGTATTTATAGTAAGAATTAAGTGCACATTTTCAAAGTGTTTGCAATAATAAAGCAAACAAGGCTCATATGTACACTATTATATAATCACTGATCGGTAAGGTTCTTGGAAAAGGCACTAAACTAAGCTACCAGTTACTTTCAATTAAACATAGCTAAACTACAGGGGAAACTATCTCCAGAGAAAAACTACAAGCAACACGGCAAAATTAGCTTACAACATCAACACTACATATAAATGAATATATATCTCAAATTAATGCCCAACTTTCCACCAAACAAGTACGCAAAGAATAAATGCTTTGTTTGATTGTTTATTATAATAAACACAAACTGGAAACATGCCCTCTGTCTGGCTTTTTAATATTTCTTTTAAGTTAAAAAGTTGAGGTACAATTTATAAAACGAGGATGAAGGCACTGGAATCAAATTAAAGGCAGGTACAAAATAACAATATCAAAAGAACACCAACATATATACCATAGTTGTTTTTATTCTAATGGCTCTGCATTTGATCATTGTTTTATTTTTCAACCTCAGGTTGAAAACAAACACATTGAGTCTTTGAACTTAAGGCACATTGGAAGTTTTTTTATTTTTTTATTTCCTCGATATTTTCTTAGAAAAGTTCCTAGAAAAGTGCCTGTGTATTCTCTATAAAGTGTGCTTTACAAGTGGAGACTAAATAACCCTGTTATATAAGCAAATTTAGACACAGCCTTGGGGCTTTCTCTAAAAGGAGTGCTTGTTGGACAGATTGCTGCCTGGCGTGCAATGTGCAACACTTCTGCTTTTTTTCTTTCATCCTGGAGTCATGCAGTCAATCATTGAGCGGAGCTGATAACCCAATGGAACATGAGATAGCAGTTCTTGGAGGGAAAATCGGAATCTTTGTCTTCTGATCCAAAGAACATTCACGCGACCGACAAAGATTTAATCAGTGATGGGCAATCTACTTGGAAAATGCAGTAAGCTAAGGTACAAGTTACCATCGATCAAATGTAGCTAAGCTACAGGGGAAGCTATCGCCTGGGGATTGTAGCAAGCTACACTATAAGCTACGCTGTAAAAGCTACATTTAATGGCATTTATATCTTTGGGCCCAAATGTATAATATCAATGTTAATGTAACCGATCGTGTACAAATGATTGAAATATTTATTTCAAACCTGCACAATACAACAAAACATTTTTTTTTCTTTTTTACGTTTTGGCAGAGATAATCATGCAAGACTTGAAAAGGGATGGATGAATGTGTTTAATTATTCAGTTTGCCTTTTCTTTGGCCCACCCCTTTGTTATTCATGTTCTCTGCCTGCATATCAGGAATACGTGCTTATTACATTTGAAAAGAAATGCAGATTAAGCATGTTAAAACAGAAAATAACCAGTTATTAACAGTAAACAAACAAATATAAAATAATAATCCATCCATTTTCTACCGCTCGTCCCTCATATTTTTGACAAAATAATACAATGAGAAATGACACAATATGTTACTGCATAGGTCAGCAGCCAAATTAGGAGCCTTTGTAACCTTTTGCTTACTGACTACTAAAAGTGAAGTTTTTTAGTATGTTCATGATGTTATTTAATGCCAAAACATGTTTAATCAATCACGGGGGGTTCATAAAGAAATACAATCATGTGTGCTTACCGACTGTATCCCTGCAGACTGTATTGATCTATATTGATATATAATGTATATGTTGTGTTTTTTATGTTGATTTAATAATTCAAAAACAAACAAAAAAATATTTTTATTTCATTTTATTTTTCTTGAGTAGCCCGGTATCAATCAGTCCACGGACCGGTACCGGGCTCTGGCCCGGTGGTTGGGGACCACTGCTCTAAGGTACACTGTTGTTTCAGCATGGACACTTTGGTGCGGCTGTGTATCCATTTCCCACACTATACACATTTCAAGTAAGAGACAGGAAGTAGGCTGCCTAAAAGTGGAAAAAAGGAAGATGCTTTCAATGATTAAGCGAAGACCGTGGAGCCCGGCCATTAGTGATCGTGCCAAGGAGAATGTAAAGTGAAGCGTCAGAATGGCCCTCCAAGCTGCAACCTTTAATGAGCCAATTAGGAACTTTTCAATTACTAACTATAAAATAGTCATAAAACTCTTACTGTTACATTTGCACTTTCCGAAAAGAACCTTGAGTTAACCAAACGGTGCCCGGAGCTTGTTCTCTATTAGCCTACAGTTCACTCTTAAAATAAAATAATTTACCTACATGATATGTTTTTCCATATCCGACTAATTTGATTTGTCATCCGTGACACAAAGCTTATTTAGCTAAAATTAAAGTATATTAACCTACGTTAGATTGGTTTTAGCATATTTAATGCACAAAATGTATCAAAGTGGCCCCCCACGTTCCATTATCTTTATGTATGTATTGACAGCAGTTAAAAAAAAAACAGTTATGCTCCATTTAAAAATGTGATGTTTTTTATAATATACTCCTACTGGGCTGAAAATGATCCAAACTCAGACTTTAACACCACATTATGAGGATGTACCATTACACTTTCTGCTCATTTTTTCGTATATGATGACACAATTAGTTTTATTGCCACCAATCATTGTCTACGCCATGTTTCAAAGAGTTGCTTTAATTTTGCTTATGTTCAAAAGGAATGTTTTTATCCACCACATTTGAACTTTTTATTGAGTCCTGACATACCGTAGAATATAATTTAAAAAAATGCTACCAATACATTGACGCACAACATAAACCTTTTACAAAATGAACATTACCAATTTTAGTTTCCGTACTAAATTGATGCAAGTAAGGAAGGGTACTGAATTTGGTACTTTAATAGGTACCAACCGAATACAATTGGAACTCCTCTAGTTTCGATTAATTTTAACACAAACGATACCATTTATCAGACCTAGTTGCGGACTTGGCATCGGCTCAAGCACTTGGTGGCCATAAAGCATTTTCTTAAGAGACTGCCTCTAAGTAATGTTGAAAATATTAATGCTAACAGTAAGACTCCACTTGCACTAGCTCAATGCCAATATACATAGTAACTACTACTGATTAGCATTAGCAATTTTACATGGCGCTGTCAACTTGTCCAAACTTGGCAATCAAAACTACAACGACTAAGATGCACATTGAGATCAAACAGTTGACGGGTAGTAAATACTTTCAGTATAAACACTTTGTAGGGCTCCAAAAAAGACAATTATGGCATATTCAACTTAATGGCAAAGACTACTTCCTGACACACTTAGGACAAAATAAAATGAATGCATACTTGCAACTGAGACTCAGAAGGTTAATAAAATAAGATACAACACAGTACAGTGATTATCATCAGCTCAGAGTTAAACGTTAACTAAATATGTTGTTTTATTAATAAACAATTAAAATTAACACCCACACAATAAGTGGTATTGTTAAGTACTGAGTCCTATCGATTCAAATTTGAAAGTTCCCCACCCCCAGTGGTAAGTAATCCTTCATTGCTCTCATGTAAATACAAGTGTAAATTTAAATGGTAAAAGACTCCCTGTGTTATTAAGTTATTATTCATTCGGCAGCAAAGCCCGCAGACCCTCATAAAAAAATCTCACGATCACACTACATAGTACACAAACTTGATGGAAGTCGGTCGAGATAAAGTGTCAAGTGCTTTCCAGTTTTGTCCCCAGACTAATCAACTATCTTTGTCCATCCATCCATCCATTTTCTACCGCTTATTGAAGCCCACTATCTATGTCCATTAAAGTAAATTATTGTAGCTCAATATATATTCTCCCAGTTCTGTTTTCAAAAGCATATATTTCAGCAATATGGTGGATGTTATCTTCTTTTGGTTGAAGTCTAGTTTTCAGGAAGGACACACATCCACACACAGGTCTTCATAAAAAGCCCCACAAATTTTATGACAATATTGTAGCAATAAAATGTTCATGAAACAAAATTAAGTGTCATGAGAGTTTATGGCTGCCAACGTTGTGTGAGACAGCTGAGCTCACTCTTGGGGTGATAATCGGGACTAAAGCATGAAAAATAATTAACATGCTTGCCTTTAACAACATAATAGACTTCTTGCTTTGTGCCTTTTCAGCAGTACTGTCTTGTTTTTTGCCCTTCATTAAAGGGGGAACTTGCCTTTCTCTGGAATATTGCCTATCATTCACAATCCTTATATAAGACAAGCACAAATATGTTTTTCCTATTTTTTGCATTCTAACTCCTAAATAAATGCTTGCAAAAGTCAGCTAAAAACGTAAAAGATTTGATCCATTCCAACTAAAAAGCGGTCTAAAAAAGACTTTCTAAAACCTCAATCAACATGTTATATACACACTATAAGTATATACGTAATGTAGTAACGGGCACATTCATAGTAATATGTAATATTTACGTATTTCGATAATTTTAAGTATATGGCGGCGCATTAACTTCGGACTTGCGGAAAAAAATATATTTCTTTCCGCAAATTACCTCCGAATTTTTCAGGACAACCTAAAATTAATCCGCCCGGAAGTTGGGTCTTGGTCGCAGTTGGGTGTTCCAACAGGACAATGACCCCCACACACTCGTCAAAAGTGGTAAAGGAATAGCTAAATCAGGCTAGAATTACGGCTTTACAATGGCCTTCCCAAAGACCTGACTTAAACGTGTAGACAATGCCGAAGAAACAAGTCCATGTCAGAAAACCAACAAATTTAGCTGAACTGCACCAATTTTGTCATGAAGAGTGGTCAAAAATTCAACCAGAAGCTTGTGGATGGCTACCAAAAGCGCCTTATTCCAGTGAAATTTGCCAAAGGACATTAACATTGTTGTATGTATACTTTTGACCCAGCAGATTTGGTCACATTTTCAGTAGACCCATAATAAATTCATAAAAGAACCAAACTTCATTAATGTTTTTGTGACAAACAAGTATGTTCTCCAATCACTCTATCACAAAAAAACATGAGTTTTACAAATTATTGAAAACTAAAGACACCCATGACATGATGTCCTTAACAGGTGTATGTAAACTTTTGACCACAACTGTTTATATATGTGTATATATATATATATATATATATATATATATATATGTAGGTGTGGGAAAAATTAAAAGTAGTCTTGTAATTTTTCCCACACCTACATATTGCGCTCTACCACGGTATCGAGCACTATTCTCTGGATAATCCAATCAAGACATATATATATATATATATATATATATATATATTAAACTCTCCAATCCGTCATTGAACAGTTTTTTAAAATTTTTTGGGAAAATTGTGGAAGTAAAGAAACAGGTTTATGTTTTCTAAATTGGTGTTCGTCTCCAATTTTATAAATTGGTACAACTTTTTATATTTCAATTTTGTTTGACAATTTACCTGTTTCAAATGATATGTTACTGATATACATTAATGGTCAAAAGATCGCTCCAATAACTTTTTTATCGTTTAGTGTAGCAGCTCATATGAAGCCCGTACATTAGGGAGAAACCCTAAACGTAGTTAAACCAGATGTGTAGTGTAGCACTTTTATTTGGAAGCCGGAAAAGTGTGTGATCGGTTTGAGAAAGTGTCTTGACATGTTTTGATACGGATCGACTGTTTGCAATTAAAAATTCTACTTTTGACATCCTGCCGACCGTCTTTCATTTCTGTTGAGCTTTTATGTCATCTTATTTACTAAATCAGTCACAGTAACTACCTAAATGTTGTGTTATCACTGAACCTTAACATCTGAACAAAGCACCACCCACCTCTGAACAATATGCGCTCTGTACAATATGCGCTCTGAACAATATGCGCAGCAGGCGTTTGCTGCAGGGATGTTGTCTTTTCTCACGGAAAAAAATAGTCCTTTTTTTGTCGGGAGAACAACTTGCTATGGCTTTGAACCTGATTTTCCATTATGTACCCTTTTCTTTATCCATTTTTGCTCACTTGTGGCTCATCAGTAGCAAGTAAACTGCGGCCAAGTTCCCCCACTGCAGCATGACAGTAAGTTCAAAAAAGAAGTGCTCGCGTTAATCGGCCATTAAAACACTTTGCACCCTTATTGACATTTATAGTTAAAGCGTTGTTATCGCTTCAACTTTGACAGCTCTAATACATACAGTACAGGCCAAAAGTTTGGACACACCCTCTCCTCATTCAGTGTATTTTCTTTATTTTCATGACTATTTACTTTATAGATTGTCACTGAAGGCATCAAAACTATGAACGAACACATGTGTAGTTATGTACTTAACAAAAAAAAGGTAAAATAACTGAAAACATGTTTTATATTCTAGTTTCTTCAAAATAGCCACCCTTTGCTCTGATTACTGCTTTGTACACTCTTGGTATTCTCTTGATGAGCTTCATGCACACCTGTGAATGAAGTGAAAACCATTTCAGGTGACTACCTCTTGAAATTCATCGAAATATAATAGTAATGAAAATAAAGAAAACACATTGAATGAGGTGTGTCCAAACCTTTGGCCTGTACCGTAAATATATATATATATATATATATATATATATATATATATATATATATATATATATATATATATATAGATATATATATATATAGATATATATATATATATATATATATATATATATATATATATATATACGCATACATATTGCAGCAATTTCAATTGTCTAGAATATAAACAAAAAAGTATCTTCTTTTTCTCACAATAGTGCTTGTAAGTCAGAACATACATATTTTTTTATCCATTACTGATTTTTTAAAACAATGTGTTTTTTCCCCCCAAAATATTTCCGTTTTACTCTTTCAAGGGCAAACATTTCCATTGCAGACTCAATCACAATTTGCCTTTATTTGTCTTATAGGCTTTACTGTAGTTTACAAACCTAACATGGTCATTTAGGAGATGCTGGAAAAGCAAGGCCAGGATTTTGAATGAGATGCTGATTGAATCAGACTGAATTGTTGGCAACCGGTATTCCAAACCAACTTTGACTGTATCAACAAGTTCATTCCACAAGAGACATCCCATGCTCTATCTGATAAAAGTCTGCCTTTGCACTTGCTTTTTTGCGAATGCAGTCTTACCCTGCAAGCTTTCAATCTACCATTACTGCATTTGACTCCTTACAAGATAAAGAATGTCAGTCAATACCCTACAGGGATATGAGTGTGACGATTATAACCATAACATTATTTTTATCTGAATAAACAAATTGTTTAAAATGACCTTTGTGTTGCAATGAAACATTTAAAATGTCTAACCTGGTATTCAGTGTTAATAGTCTGATAATCGGTGTCCATATGTGGGTGTTGATGTGACCCTAAGTGATTGATGTTTGAACCATCTCATCTCATTTGTATCATTTTTGACAATAAAAATGCTGTGGTTTTACCTTTTGTAAGTACATTTTACAAACCCCGTTTTCATATGAGTTGGGAAATTTTATTAGATGTAAATATAAACGGAATACAATGATTTGCAAATAGTTTTCAACCCATATTCAATTGAATATGCTACAAAGACAACATATTTGATGTTAAAACTGATGAATATTTTCTTTTTTGCAAATAATCATTAACTTTAGAATTTGATGCCAGCAACACGTGACAAAGAAGTTGGGAAAGGTGGCAATAACAACTGATAAAGTTGCGAAATGTTCATCAAACACTTATTTGGAACATCCGACAGGTGTGCAGGCTAATTGGGAACAGGTGTTTGCCATGATTGGGTATAAAAACAGCTTCCATGAAAACTAAGTAATTCACAAACAAGGATGGGGCAAAGGTCACCAATTTGTAAGCAAACTGTCGAACAGTTTTAGAACAACATTTCTCAGTGAGCTATTGCAAGAAATTTAGGGATTTTACAATCTACGGTCCGTAAAATCATCAAAAGGTTCAGAGAATCTGGAGAAATCACTGCACGTAAGCGATGATATTACGGACCTTTGATCCCTCAGGCGATACTGCATCAAAAACCGACATCAGTGTGTAGGGGATATCATCACAGTCACACTTCATAAAACCACTGTCAGTAACTACAGTTAGTCGCTACATCTGTAAGTGCAAGTTAAAACTCCGCTATGCAAAGCAAAACCCATTTATCAATAACACCCAGAAACATCGCCGGCTTGGCTGCGCCCGAGCTGATCTAAGATGGACTGACGCAAAGTGGAAAAGTGTTCTTTGGTCTGACGAGTCCACATTTCAAATTATATTTGGAAACTGTGGACGTGGTGTCCTTCGGAACAAAAAGGAAAATAACCATCCGGATTGTTATAAGCATAAAGTTGAAAAGCCAGCATCTGTGATGGTATGGGGGTGTGTTAGTGCCCAAGGCATGGGTAACTTACACATCTGTGAAGGCACCATCAATGCTGAATGGTCCATACAGGTTTTGGAGCAACATATGTTGTCATCCAAGCAACGTTATCATGGACGCCCCGGCTTATTTCAGCAAGAGAATGCCCAGCCACGTGTTACAAAAGCGTGGCTTCGTAGTAAAAGAGTGCAGGTACTTTCCTGGCCCGCCTGCGGTCCAGACCTGTCTCCCATCGAAAATGTGTGGCGCATAATGAAGTGTAAATTACGACAGCGGAGACCCGGGACTGTTGAACAACTTAAGCTGTACATCAAGCAAGAATGGTGAAGAATTGCACTTACAAAGCATCAACAATTAGGTTCCTCAGTTCCCAAACGTTTGAGTGTTGTTAATAGAAAATTTGATGTAACACAGTGGTGAACATGCTCTTTCCCAACTACTTTGGCACGTGTTGCAGTCATAAAATTCTAAGTTAATTATTATTTGCAAAAAAAAATAAAGTTTATGAGTTTGAACATCAAATATGTTGTCTTTGTAGTGCATTCAACTGAATATGGGTTCAAAAGGATTTGCAAATCATTGTATTCCGTTTATATTTACATCTAACACAATTTCCAAACTCATATGGAAACAGGGTTTGTACATACATATATACATACATACATACATACATACATACAAACATACATATATATATATATATATATATATATATATATATATATATATATATATATGTATATATATATATATATATATATATATATATATATATACATATATGTCTTGATTGGATTATCCAGAGAATAGTGCTCGATACCGTGGTAGAGCGCAATATGTAGGTGTGGGAAAAAATCACAAGACTACTTCATCTCTACAGATCTGTTTCATGAGGGGTTCCCTGAATCATTAAAATCTCCTGATGATTGAGGGAACCCCTCATGAAACAGATCTGTAGAGATGAAGTAGTCTTGTGATTTTTTCCCACACCTACATATATATATATATATATATATATATATATATATATATATATATATATATATATATATATATATATATATATATATATATATATATATATATATAATAAGCCTATTATGTTGTTAAAGGCAAGAATGGAAATAATCATGAAGGGAGACGTCCGGCTCCCAGGTCCTTAGCTTTCTGGAAATGTGGTCCGCGATGCTGCTTGTAATTGTGGTCAAAAATCTTAGTGGGGGCAACTAGGTAATATTAATAATAACTAAAAAAGGACTCGGACAGCACAGACCTCCCCCAGGCTTTACCTTCCATCGTAAAAAAGTCCTGAACCCAGATTGTAATCCATCCA